>NW_026542819.1:0-155322 GCF_028750875.1 Macrosteles quadrilineatus
GTGGAGAAAGACCTGAGGAAGCTAGGGAGAAGGAAGGAAGATGCAAGAAGCAGAGACCTATGGAGGCAGTGTGTTGGGGAGGCCAAGTACCATCTAGGGTACCAGTGGCCACAGCAGTAAGTAAGTAAGTATTCTCAAACGGCCCTGCCTTGAAATCCAAGACAAGCTGGACTAGCAAGTGTTTTCTGTACCAACAACTTACTTATTGATCTTGGAGGTCGTAGCTCAAATTCAGTGAACTACTATTTATTTGATTTTTACCATGTTTTAACGCTTCAACTACATCAATCTATCAAGAACCATAGAATAGCAGACAAGTCCCTTAGTCAAACAGATTCATCGCTCTTTGAATATCTCTCTCCACCGAAACATCTAAATTAACTATTTTATGGTCAAGGTTGTACTTTAAATCTGAATCCATTGTTGAAGCCTTACGTGTTACTGGACGAAGATAAAAAACATGTATGTTCAGAGAACGAATTTACCTTTTACGAGTGCCCACACCTATCGCTATAATATATCGCGTGGGGTGAATATTTACCTTTGCCCCAACAAGTTTTATCAAGTTTGTTCAATATAACAACAAGCCATTTATTGGAACTGTTCTTAAAAGAAAACTAAACGTAACATATGTTCATTTACAATATTTGGAAACATCTTAAGTTCTGTCTAAGGTCTTGAGGTGTCAGGTAATCACTTTAACACACGAAGGGATATTGACAAAATCGAACGGGCTGAAGTAAAGTCTATACTAAGATTTTAGTCTAGGATTTACTTCAGCTCGGTCGTGTTATATTTTGTCAATGTTCTTTTGAGTGTTTCGTGTTTTTTTGTAAACGTGTGTCCGTTCTATGTTTCCACGTCTCATATATGTTTTATTTATTGGCCTCTGATAACGACCTCCAAATGAAGTGATTACCTGACACCTTGAAGTCTGATGATGGTTCAGAATAACCGAAACTAGTTGCCAAAACAGCAACAAAGGATTACTATATGCACGTATCGTAAATAATTTTAAGTACAGTAATCTGGAAGCTAAACAACTCTTTGAAAATCAGTTTAGTCTATTTGCAGTTTGTTAGAAAACTACTGAACAACATATCAAGGGAATATTTTTTGTGAAGCTCGATAAGTTCTCTTTTACAACAAGTGTATGGGGATAAATATGTGTCATGGACTCGGGTTTATTAGTGATATAAACGACTCAAAGAAGACAGAGAAGACAACATAGATGCTTAGCCTCAAGGCCGTCCTTCAACTTCAAAAACTGATTAAAACATTGGAAAGTAGGCAATCTCATAAGTCATATTTGTCTTGAGTACAGTTACTTGGACTGTTAGAATTTACAAAGAATCAGTTTGACCAATATTTCACGAACATTTCAACATGAGAGAACTGTGTACTAAAAAAGTGGTGCTCAAAATTCTAATTTCTGAACCAAAGTACTAACTAATGTAACAATGTTTGACACTTAGGGAAACATTAAGGAACATCCTTAACAGTTTAGGGTATTTTTAAAATGTTTAAAGAGTTTTTTAAACTGTTACCAAGCTTAAAAAAATAATTCACATTGACATTTTGCTTAATATAATATAATATTTTATAATATTATAAAAATATATATGAGTTTTCTATCTTGTTATTATATAATGTATGAGGTAAAGTTCTGAACACCATTCATGTTATACTCTTGTATATTTTTGAATAAAGTATCTTTGAATTGAATTGAATTATAACACCTACATTTTTTCTTATGATTGGCAAATTCATGATCAATGAAGGCTGTGGCCGAACCAGGCAAGCCAAGTCAAAACCAGGCTGGAATGTAGAGGGAGGATGGCAGGCATTTTGACAATATATTTGGCCTTCAGGTACGCGCAGTTTGTCTCTTGGAAAGCCAATCTCATTGTTTTACAGCCCCACCTCGTATTATAAAAGACTTCATCAATCTTATATATAAATTGTCAAGTATTTATACATTAATTTGTTTTCCTAATGACTAAGTGTATTATTTCTTGTAGGTTAAAAAGATATTGCTGGATAAGACAGGCACTGTGACTTATGGAACTCCAATGGTTTCCCGACTCTGTTTGTTTGTTGATGACACAGTATTTAACATCGCACAACTACTGTGCATTGTGGGCACTGCAGAAATCAACAGTGAACACCCAATTGCATCAGGTATTTGACATAAAGAGCATTGCTTGGATAAAATGCAGATAGTATTGATTAATAATTACAGATACAATATTATAGTAATATTTCTTAGCCATAGATACTACTCTCTTTAATGGAACGTAGCTTATGTGTGAGGTAGTACAATTACAATCGGCCATCCACCATATTAGTTAAGATTTTCTTAGTCTACTTAATTTGTAATTGTTCCTTATGTACTCTATATTTTTTAATTTCATGGTTTGGTAGTGGATAGGTTTTAACAGCAGGCTTACCCTACTATTAGCTTACCCTGAACAAAGACTCTACTACAGAATAATGAGCTAAAACCTTGTGTTTATATGTTTATTTGAGCATTTTCATATATTTTCATCAGTAAAGTAAGCACGCTAAAGTAAAGTAAGTAAGCGTGGTGTTAAAGCTATCCACTACGAAATCCTTTAAAACCCTGGCCTTAAGTCATATTTCCCAAAGAACGTCATATTTTTTTAAATCACATATTCGTATTATACATGATATATTTAAACTTAAAGTGTATTCTTTAACCATTATTTATCCTACCATAAAATGTTTATTATAAATGTTGTTTTATAGCAATTGTGACTTTCATCAAGGAGACAATCAATTCTGAAATGTCAGGGAGATGTTCCAACTTCCAGTCAGTACCAGGGTGTGGTCTGAAATGTTCTGTGTCTCATATTGCGTCTATGCTGCAAGCTGCTACCACCTCTGAAAAAACTGCCAACTTCAGCAACCAAGCCAGGTAGTTTACCACCAACTAATTTTAACTACCTTTTAATCTAAGAAAATAATAGTATTCTCAGATGAATTCTGTCAATTCATCACCGGTTAGGGTAGGCTAGATCTGGGATGAGTTGAATTTGGTTATGACATTCATTTACTAGTCAGACAATTCATTACCACTAGTTCATTGGTCCAGAAGTTAATCTAGTCTGGCAGCCAACAAAGTGTTATCGCTAAGCATTTAGAATGTTACAGAGAATTTCTGAGGTAATAGAAATCGTTCCTTAGCTAATACTGACATTTAAAATAATCTAATGATGAATCAACAAAGAAATACTGTATTATCTGTCGAAGGTAAATAATCCACATACATTTTGTTTGCTCGTAAAAAATAAAACATCGGCAAAGCGCTCAAGGAATCAAAGCAAATTTATTTTAAAGGTTGTATGTCTTTTATAATATACCTTTTTAAAGGTCGTGGACATCTTTTTGAAACAGTTTAAACTCATTTAAAACCAAGTATTTTTAAAACTAGCAAAGTTAACTCTTGGCCAGTAGAGTTTGTTGGAAATATCGTCTAAAATAACAAGTCGTCTTGTGGATCAAAAATTAAGTTAATTTAATAGTAAAACTGATAGAATGAAAAACTTAGATTTGTGTATACATCTTACTTCATCAAAATATAACAAACAACTAAACTCTGTTGCCAAGGAAACATCATATGTTCTTTTCTAACATAACTATTATGGACATTATAATATGAATTACATCTTTAACACACCCCCGTAATGTCCATAATACATTTTAGAAAAATAAGTTTTAGTTAAGAGGTCACCATCCCAATGAAAGTTTTCATTTTAACATGTTTCAATGATGATAAGCCCTTTGTTAAAATATCAGCGGTTTGTTCTTCTGTTGGAATGTATCTGACAGTGATCTGTTTCCCAGAGACCAACTGTCGAACATAATGGTATCTCGTCTCAACATGTTTAGAGCGATCGTGGAACATTGGATTGTTCATAAGTTTAATCACACTTTGATTGCCCACATGTAGTATAGGAATAGACCTTTCCTCAATTGCGCCAATCTCTTTCACAAGACGAAGGGATTTACAGGTCTCGCTAGCGGCAACATATTTTGCTTCCATTGAAGATTTGGAAACACACCGTTGAAGCTTACTCTTCCAAATAGTCTCATCAAGATTGCCATTCAAAAATGCTGTTTTAACATCAAATTGTTTGATAGCAAGATTGTACTGAACTGAATAGCCTAACATAGTTTGCATCGTCTTAAACCGAGCTACAGGGTTGAAAGTGTCACCATAATCAATACCAGGACGCTGAGTAAATCCTTTTGCGACCAAACGCGCCTTGAAACGAATGATCTCGTTCTCAGAATTTGTTTTCAGTGCAAATACCCAGCGATTATCGATGAATTTTCTTCCTTTTGGTTGATCAACCAAATCATAAGTTTTATTTTTTATTAATGAATTTATTTCTTCATCCATAGCGGATTTCCAATCGACGACATGCTCAGATCTAATTGCTTCATCATAATTTTCCGGTACTTCGTTTGTAAGTATTGCAGAAGCTAAAAGCTCATTTTTATCTCTGTCACTGACACACATGACAGAATCATCTCTATATCTCATAGGTATTTTTATTCCATCACGTTTTCTCAGGTTATAAGTCTCATCTTGTAATACATCACCTTGAATAGCGTTATCATCACTAGGACACAACATGTCTTGCTCATCAGTATCATTGGTTCCTGGATACACAATATCTTGCTCTTCTTCATGGAATATATTGTCCTGATTACTGTCAACAAGCTGATTTCTGGTCTCATTATTTAGAATTGATTGCCTACTGTCAAGGGGATCATTCTCGATATCATTGCTACTCTCTTCAATGTTAAAGTAGTGTTTATCATCGTTATTGTTTATTTTCTTCAAAATAAAACATGATTCTTTTGGTGGAATGACCTTAACAACCATATTATACAATTGATTAGCTGTATTAAATATAGCCAAAGCAATGGTTGTTCCGTTTTGAGAAAACACCCATGACTTACCATTGTTTTTCACAGTCTGGTGAATGCCTTTTTCACCTGCTTTCCTCACAGAGAATAAGTTACAAGCAACATCAGGACAGTACCAAACATCATCGAAATACCTGTAAGTCCACTGTTTACCATCAAAAACCATAACGTCTATTTTTCCTGACCCCAAGGCCTGAATATGAACACCTTGGCGAGCACTGTCCATCTTTTTAGGAGTATCAAATGGTTTGTAAGTGGCGAACCAGTCCCTGCGGTTTGTCACATGGTGAGAAGCACCACTGTCAACAAGCCAGTTGTCACATTCACTGAAAAATGACTTATCAATTAGGCCTACCTCTAGATTTGATCGAGTCATCATTGCAGCATTTTGTATCTCACGGGTACATTCATTTGATTTATGTCCTTTTGTGTGACACTTAAAACAAATTACACCTGTTCGACAGTTTTTAGATAGATGACCATTTTTGCCACATGAAAAACATTTTATCGCTCCTAATTTTTGCAAGTCTCCCTTTTTGGCATTTTTGGCTCCCATATATTTTGGCTGTTTAGAACTTACTTTTATTTTGGAAACCATGGCTACTGCTACATCCATCTCGTCTCTGTCCTTTAGACGTAATTCAAAGTTGAGACATTTCTTCTGTAGAATGTCCCATGTCTTCACCTCCCTTGGTGAGTCGTGCCAAGTCACATATATGTGATCATATTCCTTTGGTAGAGTTTGAAGGAGTCGAGCACACAAATCGTCTTCATTAATAGGCTTACCGTATATTGTTAATTGGTTTTGGATTTCGTCAAACTTTTCCAGATGACCATTCATTCCAAGGGTAGGTTCCCAAGAAATGTTATGGAACTTATTTCTCAATATGTCAATATTTTCAGTTGACTTGACATCATAAATGTGGACAAGTTTCTCCCACATCTCTTTTCCTGTAGAGCAATTGCTTACTCTAAGTAGAGGATTCGTCTCAAGGGATAAAACAATATATTTTCTGGCTTTTGCATCATTTTTTGACCAATTTACCAATTTTTCGTCATAATTTGGTGTACCTGCTGTTGGTTTTCCGAATTCTCCACTAACAATTCCATAAACTCCTTCACATTCTAAGATTACCTTCATGACTATTTTCCATGTTGTGAAATTCTCAGTCCCTCTTAATTTTTCAATCTGTTTTTCATTACTCATCATTCACTATTCTATTAACTTCTTCTCAATTAATTTAACCACTCTGTTCTGCTACCATGTTGGAAATATCGTCTAAAATAACAAGTCGTCTTGTGGATCAAAAATTAAGTTAATTTAATAGTAAAACTGATAGAATGAAAAACTTAGATTTGTGTATACATCTTACTTCATCAAAATATAACAAACAACTAAACTCTGTTGCCAAGGAAACATCATATGTTCTTTTCTAACATAACTATTATGGACATTATAATATGAATTACATCTTTAACAGAGTTAAGTATCGAAGTAAATAATGTTACCAGTTTATTTATTGTATATGAGAAGATTGTCAATAATTACAGATCTTCCAAGAGTCAAGTGCTATTGAATGGAGTGCTAGTTGACCTACTTCCACTAGTTCCTTCAGCTGCTTCCAAATCTCTGCAACT
Organism: Macrosteles quadrilineatus; assembly: GCF_028750875.1. Taxonomy (NCBI): domain Eukaryota; kingdom Metazoa; phylum Arthropoda; class Insecta; order Hemiptera; family Cicadellidae; genus Macrosteles; species Macrosteles quadrilineatus. The sequence continues at coordinate 6,598 of NW_026542819.1, forward strand.
AGAACGGCTTCTAAACATCGGCTCCCCAGAGGAAACAGACCCAAACAATACAACTTACGAGGTTTGGGCTTTTTACAAAGTCATTTTTATTCACAGACACACATTTACATTTTTATTCCAAGTATTTATCAGCGTACGATGATTAATTGAAGAGTTAAATGCTTTCACTCATTTAAATGACACCAACTGTAAAATTAACCAAACCACATCTTGTTTGCAGATAATAAAGACAAACTTTAAGGGTAACAGACTTACTATGGAGTGTAACTGTAATGGGTTCTTCCACAATGGTTTTCACAGAAGCAAATTCAAATTATGACATGAATAGTTTTCACATCCACCCTTAAGAGTGATTACCACTTAAATGTGTTATTTTCATTTTGTAAATCAATTGCAATTTTGGATTATTTCAGGCCGGTGAAAAAGTTGTAGATACATGTTTTATTTAAGCTATTGAGCTAATAACACTGTTTTAAATACTGTTTTTTATAACATTTTTAAATGCTAACATCTAATACCATAATATTTACATTAAATAATCTTTTTCAACAATATAACTAAAAATGTTAGCTCCTCATAATACAGAGGGGTGCAAAAGTAAGTATACAGTACGAACAGGCAAACAGTTTGAACACACGGGGAAGTGAGTGTTATTGTCAAGTACGACATTTTAAGAGTTAATTTAGGTGTCGTAATACTCTTAAAATAAATTGGAAAAGATTGGTTTTTGTATGAATGAATATATTTTTTATAAAAACAGTTTCTTACTGTATACCTACTTTTGCACCCCTCTGTATTGGTTGACTTCCTTTATAAAACTAAAATGGTAGGTATTATATTATTAGGACTAGGAATGATGGTGAGTCATTTCAAAGACAATTAGGGAAGTTGAGTTGCATGTACCTAAGCTAAGAAATTCTGGTGTTTTAGATTCAAATTGTAATAATAACTACATATGTTCAGGTTGTCATTGGTAATAGAGAGTGGATGGTCAGGAATGGTATTGAACTGCATTCTGACTCAGAGATGAAGATGGATGAAGAAGAAGAACTGGGCCATACAGCTATTCTGGTTGCTATTAATGGTTTGTATTAAAACATTTCAAAGTTTTAACTTTAATCCATATATGCTTTGAATAGTCCCAAAATCTCAGTTAACCTCTGTAACCAGGCCTATGCCAGTTGAAGTAACAAGAGAGTTCCTAATTATGATTTGGGCTAACATTTTATTGTGGTGCTGAACCAAATAGTGATGTTTTGTCTTTACAAAAATATTAGTAATGGTTTAATTTACTTAAAATATGCTTTATTCAGCATATCATGAGTTTCCTTGTAGGCCTACTTAACACAAATATTATAAACTACTTCTTCAGTTGCATATACAGGGTGTCCCATAAGTAAACCAAACTCTGGAAAATGGTTCGATGGGTTAAAATAAAGTGAAAATAAAATATATAAAATACAAAATGGCAGATATCTGGTCAAGAAAGTGATTTAGGAAAAAAAATTGTATTCTTGATTTTCTCTTTATTTTGACCCATTGTAACGGTAAAAATTTCACGAGATAAGAAAACGAGCGTTCGTACGAATTCAAATGGCCCGCGCAGAGTCATTAGTTCTCCGAGCGGCCACGTACTGCGCTAGCGTCGCGACCCCTATAAAAGCGGCGCAGGACACGGGCCAGTCGGACTTGAGTGCTGGGCGAATAGCTAGCAACATCTCCCTGGTAGGGCGAGGGCGGAATAGCCCGGTAATAACCAGTGGTGGAATAACCCTGGAAGCGTCGAATACTAGGGTTAGGCTGAGGGCGGAATAGCTCTCGGGCCCGCGGATATAACGAGACGATAGGTCGAGGGCGGAATAGCCCGGTAAATAAGCCAGTGGTGAAATAACCCTGGTAGCGTCGAATACTAGGTGTTAGGCCGAGGGCGGAATAGCTCTCGGATCCGCGCATATACATCGCGAAACCGTAGGTCGAGGGCGGAATAGCCCGGTAATTAGCCAGTGGTGAAATAACTCTGGTGTCGTCGAATAGTAGGTGTTAGGCCAGGGCGAAATAGCTCGGTGGACCCGCGACAATCGAATCGGTTAATTGTAAGTATAATTGGTTTTAATTCCAAAAGTGAAACACGGTATATCCATTAAGTAGAGGTTTTATTTTATTTTCGAAGTTAAGATTTTAGTTAATTACGACCAGTGTTTCACTCCCGGAATTAACACCTAATTACTAATTTGTTTAAATTAAGGCCTAACCCGGGCAGTGATGAATGTGTCATTTACTGAAAGCTGATGCTTTAACGACCATATCTGAGCCCATGTTTTAAAACTTAACTATTATTATTACTACTAACCCTGTACTAACTCAATTAGATTAGCTATCCGAGGCCGACAGTACAATTTTGTCCCAGGACGAAATTGCACCGTCACAAATGGCGCTGCGAACAGGGACTTGGTAATTATATAGTTATCGATCGTTAATTTTTGCCATTTTTGGCTGGCGCCCGAACGATTTGTTTTTCAGTGAGTAAGAACGGTAAAAATCGAAAATGCGAGTTTTACAATTGTTCTTAAACATTTGGTCTTATCTTCTCTGGCCCGTATACTACGTAGTTACTCCGGGTAGAACTATTGCGGATAAGAGTGATAAAACTCTCAGGACTACGTCGAGCACCGTGAGTAGTGCTACAAGTACTGGTGCAATATCGAAAACGACCAAATCGATCGAAACGACCAGTACTTCGACGATTACTAATACTACGAGTACTGGGGCGATATCGAAAACGACCACGAGCGAGGTTAATAAAATCAAAGAAATTTTAGGAATGCCAGAAAATGTACCGTTCGAGGAATTGTGTATATCAATTTCAAATTTAACACGACGATCGAATACTTACGATACTAACGAGCCAATGCGAGGCACGGGCGGATTAACTTACAGCTCGTTGCCTATTATGAGTACGCAAACCGTTACGTCAAATAGGCCTACTGTTAGCAAAATGCGACATTTGACGGACGAATATAACACTACGCCATCAGTTTGTAGTATTGTTAGAAAATGGAATGTGAAGTTTGACGGACATAAAGATCCCATATCATTTCTCGAACGACTTGACGAGCTAATCGAAGCATACGGGATTAACGACGACGAGATACTTAAAGCACTTCCCGAATTGCTTACCGGTACTGCACTTTTGTGGTACAGAAATGGGAAAGATTTCTGGCCAACATTCGCGACGTTTAGAGATAGTTTCGCGCTACAATTTCTGCCACAGGGTTATCAGCGAAACCTCGATGAGGAGATAAGGCGTCGAACACAGGGCGAAAAGGAGCCTTTTAGGGACTTTGTAGTTGCGATAACGACGTTAATGAGAAGGAAAGGCGGGCTTTCGTTACAACAAAAGCTTGACATTATTTTTACCAATATGCGACCGGACTACAAGTTAACGATGAGGAGAGGAGAAATATTCTCTCTTGAGGAGATGATTAAGCAGGCGACGCATGTTGAAAGTTATATGCGCGACAAAGCGTTATATCGTCCGCCACCGCCGCCGTCGATGGCACTGGTACCGGAAACAGCTTATCAGACACGAAAGCAAATGGAAAAACATTTTGCACAATCCGTCATTAATGTATCAGAAATAAATGCACACGAATGCGAGAATGAAGGAATGCGTGACGATGTAAATAAATCATTACATCAATTACAGAATAAAGCTTCTCATCGAAAATACGATTTTAACCAGCGGTGGAATAACCGCATGGTTAATCAAAATAACGATAACTACAATACACGTAGGCCGAATGCCGCGCATACCGCAAATATCGCGAGTATAGGAGAATGTAGGCAGGTGAAACAAACTGCACGACGATCGATCATATGCTGGAATTGCGATAAAATAGGGCACTTATACCGAGATTGCCGACGACCAAAAGTTTTAAAATGTTTTAACTGTAAAACTGTGGGTATTAAAACAGTCAATTGTAGGTGCAATCTGGGAAACGAAACTCGGACTCTGGTGGTAGGAGCTCATTCCCAGGTTACACAAAAACCCTCTAGTTGGAACGATTGGTTGGAGCGTATTAAAATATTTCCGATGGGTTTTGGGTCAGTCAAAGATCCCACGGACAATCGGCCGTACGTTGCGATTTCTATTTATGGGAAAAACTGTTTGGCTCTTTTGGATTCTGGGGCAGCTGTGAGCCTGATTAGTTCCAAAGTGGCGAAACACTTGGTAAGTTGTGAAATTAGGCCTAAGCCAGTTTCTATTGAGACTCGATTTGCGGACGGTACTAGAGCAAAACAAACTGAGCTTTTCGAGTTTGAGGCTACGATTGACGATAGGAAAAACGTTTTAAATGCAGTCCATCTACCTTCGCTGACTAGCGATGCTGTTTTGGGAGTAGATACGCTACATAAACTAGGCTTGATCACGTACAACGTTAAAACTTGTCATTTGAAACAAGATGACGAATTTGAGGTCACCAATCTTAAAGAGAACGATAGAGTTGCCGATGCTTTGTTGCAAAATCCCGTTAAGCAACCTCTAGCTGAAGATGTACGAGCCACAATTTGTCCCGTAGTCGCGCATTTCAAGCCATCGCTACAATCCTCAAAGGTTATCGAGCAAACGAACCCAGATCGTGGGTATCATACTTCGTTTGCAAAAGTAAGGAAATATACGTCCTCATACGGAAAATATACTTCGGAATTATTAGAGCCAGAGCGTGAGGCAAAACATGCCAAACGGATACGGCATTGTACGAAATTGTACGATGACGCCCAAAAGAACCTCCGAACTGCCTTAAATAGACAGGCTAACCTACGGAGGAGGGATGTGCGGTACAATGTTGTTCGGTCCGTTCTAAAGCGAACTCACGTGCTCTCGTCGAAAACCGAAGCTATTGCGAGTCGATTAGCGCCGAAATATGAAGGGTCCTGTTATTGTCACAGGTCGGTACAAAGTAAACCCCCCGAATGGAAATAGAAACAAGTATTTCGAGTTAAGAGTCTTAGGCCTTTTCTAGGACGGCATGACGATTAATAGTCGTTCTACCTATTTGATGTTGAAAAAGCGTCTTTAACATCACAAGAATATTGTTTTATTTTATACGAGAGTTTTCCTTTCAGTTACGGGAAACGATGGCACCCATTGTTGATTTCTCTGAAGTGAGAGCATTTTTTTTCGTGCGTTTTTTTTCTCACCCCGAACTAAAGAGGGGGTGTAACGGTAAAAATTTCACGAGATAAGAAAACGAGCGTTCGTACGAATTCAAATGGCCCGCGCAGAGTCATTAGTTCTCCGAGCGGCCACGTACTGCGCTAGCGTCGCGACCCCTATAAAAGCGGCGCAGGACACGGGCCAGTCGGACTTGAGTGCTGGGCGAATAGCTAGCAACATCTCCCTGGTAGGGCGAGGGCGGAATAGCCCGGTAATAACCAGTGGTGGAATAACCCTGGAAGCGTCGAATACTAGGGTTAGGCTGAGGGCGGAATAGCTCTCGGGCCCGCGGATATAACGAGACGATAGGTCGAGGGCGGAATAGCCCGGTAAATAAGCCAGTGGTGAAATAACCCTGGTAGCGTCGAATACTAGGTGTTAGGCCGAGGGCGGAATAGCTCTCGGATCCGCGCATATACATCGCGAAACCGTAGGTCGAGGGCGGAATAGCCCGGTAATTAGCCAGTGGTGAAATAACTCTGGTGTCGTCGAATAGTAGGTGTTAGGCCAGGGCGAAATAGCTCGGTGGACCCGCGACAATCGAATCGGTTAATTGTAAGTATAATTGGTTTTAATTCCAAAAGTGAAACACGGTATATCCATTAAGTAGAGGTTTTATTTTATTTTCGAAGTTAAGATTTTAGTTAATTACGACCAGTGTTTCACTCCCGGAATTAACACCTAATTACTAATTTGTTTAAATTAAGGCCTAACCCGGGCAGTGATGAATGTGTCATTTACTGAAAGCTGATGCTTTAACGACCATATCTGAGCCCATGTTTTAAAACTTAACTATTATTATTACTACTAACCCTGTACTAACTCAATTAGATTAGCTATCCGAGGCCGACAGTACAATTTTGTCCCAGGACGAAATTGCACCGTCACACCATAGAACCATATTCTTGAGTCAGGCTGTTTACTTACAGGACACCCTGAATAATCGTTGTTTAGTACATTTCTTTCAATCTATTATAATCTAAGGTTAGTCATTTACTATGTTGATTTTATGATTATAAAATATTCTATTACTATTGCTTATTACTAAGGGTTGAGCCAGACCTTTTTACTTCAAATCGGATAAAACATTTTGACCTTCGGATCTCAGGCCTTAACAGACTTCTTTTAATAGTATCGGTCATTTAATATTTTACATTATATCCTGCAATCATGGTGAAATCCTGAACCTTTTCTACGGTCACGAAGGTATCATCATTGTCTACTGCCATTGCGGCTAAATCATCAGTTTTCAACGGCTTTCTGCGATTGTGAGTTGAAAGCTCGTCTCGAATCAATAATAGAGCCGCTTGTACACCCGTATACCCAACCTAAGATTGGTCTGAAAATTATTTACGGCCTGAACCGATCCCTCAGGTCAACTGTTGACTCAACCCGATGCAAAAATCTTGAGAAAATGCAGACCCTTATTATTGACAAAATGTTGCAAAATCTTTGTTGGTTGTGGAAATATGAAGGCTATCTAGAAAGTAGATTATGTCTTGGAATTAAGAATAAAAAAGTCTTGGACAAAATTTTATTACAGTATAGAGATGAAATCCAAACTTAAGGCTCGTTTACACATGGCGATTTTACTTGCTGCGACTAGAGTAGCAGCTACTAATCGCAAAACTGTGTCCCAGTGTGACACAGCCTTATGTCAGAAGAAAAAGTAGCGGCGACTAGCACTCGTCAGCGAGTAATGATTCACTTGCGTAGAAAGTCGTACATGTTCAACTCTTGTGGCGAGTAGTCGCTAGTAGCCAACCTTGAGAGTCACGTGATTCATTCGCCGCGAGTCGGTAGCGCGTATATTGCCATGTCTGAACAGTCTAGTAACCATCGCCAGTCATATGGAACATGAGTTAATAATTTAACAGCTGATTGTTGTATTGTTATTTTTCACAGCACAAATATTAATACGAAACGATTCGCAAAACGCTACTAGTCGCTGCAACTCGTGATGTGTGAACTCAGATTATATTTTGCTTGCGAGTCTGCGACTTATAGTAGCGGAAACCAAGTCACGGCGAATTATACAATACAAAAAAATACAAAACATCTTCATTCATCAAAGTATTTTTACAGGAAATACATGAATTGCATCAAAGAAAGGAAAAGAGAAACAATAAATTAGGTGTATATCCTAAATAAAAGATTATAAACATAAACTATAACACAACATATTTATAATTAATTATTTAATCTCCAAAACTTTTCTATTGAATATAATGATTTAGATTGAAAATAGTTTTTCAGTAGTTTTTTAAAGTTACCTATTGTAATTATGTTCATTAAAAATATTTTTGGCAGGCTAAATAAATTTTTTTGCCAATAAAACTGGGTTTTTTCTCAAATAGCTTCAATCTGTATTGTTCTACATGTCTGGTGTTTCGCAAATTGTAACTGTGGAAATTGTTAGTTTGATGATCTGAACATTTTACATGTAGAATAGTTTTAAAAAGTAAAAATCGTAGATGGTCATTATACCCAATTTAGAAAAATAAATATCCCCTAACTGATTCTCTGTTTTTTATACTAAAGATAATTCTAAGAGCTTTTTACTGTTGACTTATAATTTTGTCTAGATTTTTTTGGTGGTACCACCATATAAAACTATTTAATAAACTATATGTAGATTTGTTAGAACAAAGTAAATAGTTTTGAGAGTTTCAATGCTTGAGACACGGGCCATTTGTTGCAAAGCATAAAGACCCGATTTTTTTACCACAGTTAGTCGCCACATGTGAACTAGCCTTAAAAAACTACTTTTCTGCATATTCACCATTTAAATTAAGGCACTTATCCTAATAGGATGGACGAGCTTGGAAATTCCTTTGTCATAAAATTCGGCCGCCTGCCCCTTCAACCACTTGGTTACCTCTTCTTGTAGCGGTGCGTCGTCATAAAAACGCTGCATAGCCAGCCACTTCTTCATTGCTGGGACTAAGTGGATGTCGCTCGGTGCCAGGTCGGGCTGTACAGCGGATGACGAAACAACTCCCTCTTCTAAGATTCAAGAACTTCTTGAATGACATTTGCCATGTGGGGCCGGGCGTTAATGTGAATCAGTAGGATCTTTGAGCTTAACTTTCCCCTGTGCTTGTTTTGTATCGATCTTCTGAGGTTTTGCAGAGTGTGGCAATACCTTTGAGTGTTTATTATAATGCCTCTTTCCAGGAAGTCCATAAAAATTACACCTTTCCTGTTCGACAGGTATCCTGGTGTCTATGTGGAGTGTAGCCGACATTGTCAAACCAGAAGCTCATCTTGCTGTCTATACTCTCAAAAGTCGGGGGCTTGAGGTGATTCTACTTACAGGAGACAACCGGAAAACTGCTGTTGCTATTGCACGACAGGTAAATATATATATAGCTTAGTCTTTTTCTGTTGGTAATACATCCAATCCTTATCAATCCAGACCTTGTTTTGTCCAAAAAACCATTTGGCAACTCTTTACAAAAATGTCATACAGCTAGGTAAGAAATCATTTTAAGTTCAGCTAGCTTATCTAAGAAAATTAGTGTCCAGGGGCTAAAACATACACAATAAAAGGCCACAAAACAGAACTCTGATATTTTGCCCCAATGCCCCTAAACTTATTTTCTCAGGTAAGCTAGCTCAACTCGATCCCTTTCCAAAATCATCCAAATCAGTCACTTGACTTTCTTTTAAAATATACAGATACTTTAGGGATACACCACTGTAAACTATGCAGTTAACTTACTGTAAACATATTTCAGCAAATAAATGCTGTTTGTATTTTTAAATTCAGGATTCATTATTCAACCTTTTTATATAGTAGGTGTTTCATCACAATGCACAAGCACAGGAGTATCTAAACAGTCCCGTAATAGCTCTGCCTTTCTACATAGTTTTAAGATTATTTTATATTAGCTGAACCTTATGGAACCCTAATTAGTTAAGTTCAATGTGGATGTACTCGTACCGTAATGCTGGTAAATGTAATACAATTATCATCTTTTACTGGTCCTTTTTGCAGATACTCTTATACAGTTGTGTCATTGCTTCAAAAAAAAGAGAAATTGAATTGAAACTTTTCAAGTACAGTACACTCCCGATTAACCGAGGTTATTAGGACCGAGACTACCTCGGATAACCAGAATCTCGGATAACACGGAGGTCTCTTAGATTTGAGGTTAGGGCCCCTAATTTACGGGGCTACGAACGTTACGGTACCACTGCCACGTCTAAGATTTGTAAAGTATATGTTTTGATAACAATTCAAAATGAATACAAAATCATCAATAATTTTATTTTAATGGAAAATATATTTAAACAAGGCAGTGTTATTAAGTCAAACAATGACTCAAACATGCTTAACTTTTCTTAAGTAGTCTTGGAAAACCTTAAATAGAGTATTATTAAAAATAATGCCAAGCAAACACTCTACAGGATTAAATACTGTACGGTATGTAACACAATAAGGTGGGCCCCAACAGTTTTTAAAGTATAAAATAATTTTTTTTTTAGTTTGACTTGAACTATACTTGACACAATCATGTCAATAATAAAGCAAAAAATTGTTATGACAAACAATGACAAAAGGTGATACGAGCCGGCAAAGTGGCAATGCCCGAGCAGGTAATCAAAAATGGTTGGCAGCCAAACTAGTACAATGCTAGTACTGTGTGTGATTTTCATTTTCTAGGTTATTGCCGATCATTTCTACGTCAAAATAATCCCTATAATCATTATTTAAAGTACCAATTTTAAGAAACCACTAATTACTATTAATATTTTACTTTCAACGGAAACGTTCCTAAAAACATAATTATTGCTTTCCGACTGGAAATACAAAATATACATTTTATATTATGCTTAAAAAGACCTTGGACTATCCCGCGGGCACGGATAACCGTGGCTCATATAATCGAGAGTGTACTGTATTCATAAAGATTTAAAATTATGATTATGTTCATGATTTTGGTGTTGGTTGTTACAAAATAATGATTTAACTTGTATACTAATTATGGTATTTTATTGTTATAGTGTTTAAAAAATATTTTATTTGACCGGGCCACTGAAGATACTGGGAATTATACAAATACATACGGTTGATTGTAAGAAAGGACGATTAGTATTTGAACAACAATTCCTATTGACTACAAAGAAGTTGACTTTGTCCAATCCAAATAATAATCTTTAACTACTTGTTTAAACTTATGTTTTTGCACAGGTTGGCATAAACCGGGTGTTTGCAGAAGTACTGCCTTCTCACAAGGTGGCCAAGATACAAAGTCTGCAGAAGAAAGGCTTCCGTGTGGCTATGGTTGGTGATGGGGTCAACGACTCCCCAGCATTGGTACAAGCAGATGTTGGTATAGCAATATCCTCAGGCACCGATGTTGCGATGGAAACTGCTGACGTTGTTTTGATGAGGGTATGTACCTTGTCAAATCTGTTACACCTTTTATTTGTAATTCTACTTCCTACTTTTTTTAAACACTATATATTCCAGTTGACCCGCATCCAAATCATCAGGATTTCAAGTTATCGGGATCATGTTTTCTGGAAAAAATAATTCAAATAAAAGTTCAAATACCAAATTTATCTAGGGTTCCTTAAAAGTTTTAGATGCAGCCGCAATTCCTTACTGCAAACGGCAAGTGTCATCAATGATGTAGGCTAAATACACATTGAACACAGGCATTAATGGTTGAAAGTGATTTTGGCACATTGATGGACTGTCAAAAATCTCATCCACATAACACAAGATTCAAAAATATTAGGCCTATATACAGGGTTAGTAAAAAGTGTGGAGACCCCCTGTTATTTTTTAATGGCCCATACTAGAAAAACTAAACTCGGCACACCTTTATAGCATGTTATGAAGTACATTTTGGGCATAACCGACACTTGGTGTACATCCCCAAAATGGGGGATTTTGGGGAAACTCAAAAATTTCAAATGGAAAGACTGATCGAGTGACCCCTCATTTTGAAGGTCATAATAAAAGAAAACCAATAACGTAAACTAGAGGTTTCTATCTTAACACAGTAAAATATGGCGGACAATTGAATTTAAAATTGCAAGTATTTCTGATTTCTAAAGATTTCAATCAGCTACCATTTTTTACTGGATTGAGATAGAAACCTCTAGTTTGTGTTGTTAGTTTTCTTTTACCAGGTCCTTCAAAATGAGGGGTCACTCGATGGGGCTTAACTTTTAAAATTTTTGAGTTTCCACCAAAATCCCCCATTTTGGGTTTGGGAACCAAGTGGATATTAGGCTTAAAAAGTACTTCATAACATGCCAAAAAGGTGTGTAGAGTTTAGTTTTCCTAGTATGAGCCATTAAAAAATTTACAGGGGGTCTCCAGACTTGGAAAACTGTAAGTTAAATTTAACTTCTGATAATTTCAATTGGCTACTATTTTTTACTGGATTGAGATATAGACCTCTAGTTTGCGTTGTGGGTTTTCTTTTACCAGGACCTTCAAAATGAGGGGTCACTCGATGGGTCTTTGTATTTGAAATTTTTGAGTTTCTCCCAAAATCCCCCATTTTGTGGATGTACACTAAGTGGCGGTTATGCCCAAAAAGTACTTCATAACATACCATAAAGGTGTGCCGAGTTTGGTTTTTCTAGTATGGGCTGTTAAAAAAATAACAGTGGGTCTCCACACTTTTTACTAACCCTGTATAACCAGTTCAAAAAAGCTTAACATCTTCCATTTATCTCCTCAGTATATGGGGCAAAAAATGTACAACAAATTACCCGCTGAGATTAAAAACATTGCCTCATTCTCTAAACTCAAATTATCTTTACAAAATGTTCTTTATGAGAGGACATTTTACTCACTAGAAGAATGTCTGGAAGATGTGTGTATTTGAAAGATATTACTTCTGCAATAAGTTTGTATTGATTGCTATATTTCTTTTGTATTTTATTATGTAGATTTATCTATGTAGTATTATACTTGTATGACAAACCACCTGTCAAGAGAATTGATGTAATGTGAGACGTTAAATAAATAAAAAAATAAACTAGACTTGAATGTTGTATACTACATCACGGATTGACTATTTTCTAACTGTCCTTTCGATGATGTCCTCAAATCTAGCTTATTCTTTTTATTTTGGGCCTAGCGATAAAAATAACTGCTTTAACCCTGCAACCCTTGTATTGGAAACAGCGTTATGTTGAAATGTCTATTTGATAATCTTTTTGAAGGTTGAGAAAAAATTAATCATAGCCTAAAAATAAACGTAATGTTTCAGAATGACCTCTTGGATGTGATCGGATGCTTCGACCTCTCAAAGAAGACTGTGCAGAGGATTCGTCTCAACTTCGTATTTGCTAGCATGTACAACATTGTTGGCATCCCTTTAGCAGCAGGCTGCTTAACCTATTTCGGCATCTTCCTTCAGGTATGAATCTTATATTTTATATTCCAGTCCTGTTTATAGTGCGGACACATAAATGATAAATTATAAATACCTGTTTCATTGATTATTGTTGGATTCCAATTTATTTAGTTCTATTATTAAACTTATCCTACATAATATATGTGTACAATATACAGTTGCAATTGATTAAAAATGGTTAAGTTGTCTCCGTTGCTTGATTTAATTTGTCCTTTTTGTACCATTTTAGTTCTTTGTTGTATTTGAAAGGATTGCAACTGGAAGCTTATCTTCTGGTAATTGTTAGGGAGTTTACAAATATGTGCAATATGTACAAAATATGTAAAAAATATGTACAAAATATATGTACAAATAAGTACAAAATATATATGTTCAATATAGTGATGGGTCAGTACCACTTTTTCACCGGTACCGGTTCCTAGCCAAAATCAATTCTCGGTTCTTGGTTCTGGTACCATCGGTACCTTATTTTAAATTTGTATGATGTTTAGGATAGCTACTTAATTTTTTATTTTTAAAACTAAAAATATCCATAAGTTATTTCAATTTTACAGAATTTTGCATTGGTATAGGTTGCTTATACAAAACTTAAGGGTTTAGAAAATAAAACTTAATTGTACAAAAACAAACACACTCAAATAACCAAACACATTCTAATCAAAATAATATATAATGTAGCAGAAGTGTTAAAAATATTTGATGAAATTAGTGATGTGTCGATACCAAAATTTATTGATTCTCGATACCAATACCTAAAAAACAATTCTCAATACCAATATTGTACCATATTTCAAATAGTTTTACCAAGTTTTCTGAATGGATTGGTTATACTACACCAACCTGTCTTTATGTTTTTCTATAAAGTATTTTTGAGGTAGGCTAATAGGGGGTTTTTCAAGTAAAAACATGTATGCAGCAATGAAAGATTCTAACTAGCCAAATTCTAAGTTTGAACCCTTCTTATCACATCAAATTACCATCATATTTAAGGTACTATCGAGGTGTGCCAGCCTGATATTTTCAGTCCAGCCAAACTCATTCCATCCTTCAGCCATATCTGCCTTCAGTGTCTCCTGCCTTACAAAACACCTTAAACCACTAAATGTAGACCACTTAGTCCTGGCCATCAAAGTCAGACCACAATACCAGTGAACCAAATGCTCTAATGTCTTAGTGTTTGGACTGTCTAATAGTAAAACTGTTAATGATAAAATTAACTTTAAAAATGCCAAGAAAGTTTACACAAAAGATATGAATGAAGCAAGAATTTCTGCAAACAACAAATTAGTTAATAAATCAACAAACAAATGCAAAGTACCAGAGCAAAGTAGAGCAAAGTACCAACTGAAATTTGTCTTTCGCCTGACACCTTTAATGATTTTTTGTCAATGTATGAACAAGTGTGACTCACAATCAGAACTCTAATTTGCCAGACTATTATAAACTACTTAGTAATTTCAAGTTTGCAGGGGGTCTTTGCACAAACTCAGATAAATTCTCATTTAAAAAAGTTGAAATGAAAACTGTGAAAATGTTGTTAATTTTAGTGAACAATGCAATCAACATGAACACAGCACGAGAAACAAACATAATCTTGTAACACCTTGATTACATCTGCATTACATCTATACAACATCTTGTATACACCTACACAAATCATTTAGAAGTCACAGTTACCAGCAATTCCTAAATATACCTCTTGTAAAATTTAAAGAAACTATTTCAAACTGGCTAAAACATAAAGCATTTTACAGAATTGATGAATACCATAAATGTACATTTCAGACTTAGACTAGAAATTTAAGATTTTTTGTATCAAAGCCTTTTGACAAAACCTATTGTACACTAATGTATTCTTGTATATTGTATTTAATGGCCAATAAACTTCTTGATTCTTGATGCTTGTCACCCAGGCTACAGTACATGTCTAACACAATCCTCAGTTGTTTACATAAATATATTACTAGACTGAAAGGGCAAAATTGTTACATTTTTAGATTTTTGCATAAGAAAATTAAATACGAAGATTTCACCTTAGTCAAATGTTCCAAATTGTTGTTTATTGTTTCAGCCGTGGATGGCATCAGCAGCCATGGCTCTCAGCTCAGTTTCTGTGGTTGGATCTTCACTGATGTTAAAAATGTAAGTAACTTCTTCCTTATTTTGTTTGCAGTACAGTCCTTCAAACTCAGCGTTTGTGGACTGTAAGGCCTATTGACCGGAAGGTTTCAGAAGACCTAGGTTGTTGGGAAAAATATATTACTAAGGATGGGTTGGATTTCAAAGTCAGTTGTCGGTTTTCATGGCTGTTTCTTCTGGGAACCATACAAGAAATGCAATCTTATCTTCATCTTGCAGGAGCATGCTAAAACCATAAAGCACTTCATCTGAATAGTCAAATTGTTGCGCACCCCAGGAAGTTGTTTTATTGATAGACCCTACAGATTCAAGCATCTGATGAATGCCAATCAGATCCTTCTCGGGAAGGTTCTCTTACCAAATTGCCAAGAGCTGTCCTAGCCTCAGAGAGCTCTTCACAATCAAAGGTGATCAGCTGTTTCCTCTCTCCTACAGACTGGTTCTCCATCCATGTGATCAAACACTACATAGGTCTAATGAGAGTATAGGAATAGATAAAACAAATTAATTTTGTTGTTTAAGACGGCAGTTCTTAAACTGTGGGTCGCGGGACGAGGCCAAACATTAAACATGTTTTTCTTTATAGTGACTTGTAACTGAACAGTCTGCCGAGCTCCGGAATGGTATCAAGCAGATAAGAAGGGGCAGGGCTGTACATTAAAATATCTTCAGAATATTTACTGTTTAAAGTGATTGACTTGTTTTAGCTTTGAACTAGAAATTTGAAATGCCAATAGTTTAGAAAACTTTTATTCCTAATTTCTTTGTGTGGATTTGAACAGTTTTTTTTTAGATTTTTGGGCAACAATAACGCTCTAATATTGCAATCAAGGAGAATGTCATCAATGTTTTTGTGACTATAAACAAAGGGCTAACCTACTCTATTTGTTTTTCGGTTGAATCTTTGCGACATGTAAATTATCATGACGTGACCACGAACGCAAAAGATGATTAAACGTTAGTGCTTCGGTTACGGAAAGTTAGGATGGATTTGTGATAAATACAGAATACAAAAAATCTACTGAATAGCTTGTAAACATACTAGTTTTTTATTCTTGAGTTTTTTTTAGTTAAATCAACTTAAGCCTTAGTTAAATTGTCAAAAATTAACCTACTTTTAATTACTTCTGACAGTGTTTGATTTACAAAGATTTGTCTACGAAGAGTTCATGAAGAATATGTTAGCTATTATAACAGATTCTTCAATTATCATTATCTTTTGTAAATACCACATATTTGATATTATTTATTTTGAGCCTGGCCTGAAACAGGCTACATTTATAATTGTACTGGGCCCCAAAACATCCGCAGACCCATACTTTTCTGGAATCCAAAGAAAATTGAACATATATTTTGGCAAATTATTTCACCCTTTAAGTTTTAGCTGCAGAATTATTAAAAAATGTGCTATGAATTATAGTTACATACGTTTAATAACACTTGGGGAGGAGGACCAATAAAAAGAAATTGTCCCAATTCAGTAGTAATTAAAAAGCTAATTATGGAGTCGTAAAACACATATTTGTGCGAGAGAGCATTATCCTTAAAAATTAAATACAGATATAGCCAATGTGCGGAAATTGCCTTCAGGGTCAATCCATTTCAAGTCAAACAGGCACTGTTATGGTTACTATTTGTTTGCTCAACATTATTGATTTTGATGAAACTTTTATAAAATGTTAACTGTATCAATAGAAATGTCACGCAAGTATTAAATAATTATTCCCTCAGAATTTGTTTTGGTGGCCATCTTTGTTTGTGCGAAACCCGAGTTTTTGACAAAAATCGTTGATACTAGATGTTACATAACTTTTTTTATCAGATATTTAACTTAAGATATCAGGACAAATTAAAAACCAAAATATTCAGCATAAAATGGGCTTCAAATTGATACATAATCAAGTATTTGACAAGTATGTCAAATGCAAGATATAGCACATCAAAATTTGACGAAAACAGCAAAACCACTAGTAGGCTTTAAGCATGCATTGATATGAAAAAACAAAAGTAAACTTTTCATGGTTTCATAACAAAAAGTATGTTATTTATGTGAAGTTACAAATAAGTTGAGGTAAAATCATAGTGAACCAAATCCAAACTAAACTTAAACGTGCCATGGAATCGGGGGTACCACCAAATAAGAAGTAACAAGAGCGTTTACGCATAGACCCTATTAAAACCAAATTCTGACAAAAGAAGAAACGTTTTAAAAAACGGGATGACAAGAGCTAAAAAAAAATGCAATCATAAAATACTTACAATTACAGTACATATTTTACATAAGAAGAAAATAGAAATTGAAGAATCAGAAGAGCAACTTAAGAGGAGGTTTGAATGCTGCTTTCCACTAATGGGGATAAGAAATTACCATAGGTTATCCCTGTTAAGCGACAACCAAATTATACGTTTTTGTGCTGGGGCTTATCTATATACTTATTACAACCTGAGTATTCTCTGTAATGTCCCTTTTCCGTCATTCTACTTAACCAAATTTTAAATTGATATAGTGGAGAGACGAATGGGAACCAGAATTATAGAATGGGAACCAAATACTTGTATAGAAAAATAAATGGTGCTTACCTTTTCTCATCAAATTTAAGGTAATGGTGCAGACTTATATTTACTGGCTAGCACTCTGGTTTTCAGAGAAGTGTGACTCAAATAACTCTCTTTTATTATCACTAATTACAGTAATTTAAAGTCTAAATGACAAAAGCAATGTACAACATACCTATCAATGTGATTACATAACAATTCTTTACATGGTCGCTGAACAATCTAAACTGCTGGGTTATCGGGTGACAAGTTTATGGGACTTTACTGTTCTTGATTCCATTTTTGGTTTCTAAGTTTGTTGTTGGGGTTGGCTGGCCAATTGTATTCAGTGCATT
Source organism: Macrosteles quadrilineatus (assembly GCF_028750875.1). Taxonomy (NCBI): domain Eukaryota; kingdom Metazoa; phylum Arthropoda; class Insecta; order Hemiptera; family Cicadellidae; genus Macrosteles; species Macrosteles quadrilineatus. The sequence goes on from NW_026542819.1 coordinate 24,234, forward strand.
TCCTATTCATAAGATGTATATTTGGTTACTTATAATTCCGTCTTAAATCTCAATTCTCAAGGCCTTTTTCTCTAAAGGGAAGAAGAAGGAAGATATTACATACATAAAACGCATAATATCGGTTTCGCTGAAGTGTTTTTAATGAATAATATTGTTGATTTGAATATTATTTCTTTACCTTAGAGAAAGCTGAGTGGAAGTAATCACGACCAAAATAAGTTAAAAAGAAAGGAAAAATAATTTCTGATAGTATTTGCTTTTAAACTCATACTCACCGCCATCTATAAAATGATTAACACGTTCACGGCGGCACGTCAAATTGCGGGCGTATCCCCAGTGCGGCGCAGCCCTCAGCGCCGAACAAACCCGATTGCCGCGTATGATTGGCTTTCCAATTTCGGTCTGACGATTAGCAAATAACGTGCGAGGATGTCCTGCTTTACAACGAGAGTCGACGTAGTTCGCTAAACACCCACAGATAGCAGCACTGCTTGGAACGTAGCCGGTCCCATTGGAATTGTATTGCCAAATGGAAGGAAAAAGACGGGACAAAAAGTAGATTTTTGAGATTGCCAGACGGGGATTTTACGGGGAAATCCCCAGTATATAATTACTACCAACCTACACCACAACAAAATACAGTATACTATTGAGCAGTGCTGTGCGAGGTTTCAAGTTTCTAGCTCTAATCCTGGCTTAAAAATAAAATCATTTCGTACTGCATTGCAGCTTGGGAGCGATGGCACCCACCAGGATAGCATTAGGGTTCCGCGGATGCCGCCGCGAACGTGTTAAAAATATCTTAATGAGATTCGGTTTGTGTTTTAAAATACAGGGCTATTCAAAAATATGGGCCCACTTTCGGGAGTTTATATCTCAAAAAGTATAAATCGGAAAAAATAAGTTTTACACTTATTTAGTTAGTTTTAATTAATTTCTAGTTTTAATTTGTTTTACACAGAAAGAGAAAATTTCAAAGTTTTATTTACACCTATTACAAACGCTCAATGTGTCCCTGGGCCGCAAGGCAAACATCTAAGCGATAGCCAAATATTTCTCCCATAAACAAGACATCATCTCTTCTATCACTGAATGCACAGCTGCAATTTCTGAAATTGCCTAAACCAACGAATTATGCTTTTTCTAGTAGGTGGTTCAATACCGAATCCGAGGTGAAAAGTTTGCAGCACTGTAATAGAAGACTCTGTATTTGTAAACTCTATCACTCAGAAAATCTTATGCTGCATAGCATAGCCATCTTACTAACAACTGATGGTAAAACAAAACGGCTGCCCATTGTTGCGATAACTTGTTCGGCTGTTTAGGAAACTATGGTAAAAAATTTTGAAATTTCCTCTTTTGAATGGTGTAAAGTTCATTCATACATAATTCTGCCCGATTTATACCTTTTTGAGATACAAAGACATGAAGTTGGGTCCATATTTTTGAATGAAGTATTGGTAAAAAAAAACATGCAATAAAATTTATTTTTTTCAAAATGGCTGCGATTTCTTAGTAATTTAAGCTACAAAAATTAAAATGGCTGTCATTTTGAAACAACATAAAATTGTAGAATGATTATTTTTTTACAAGTTATGTATTGATATTTTAAAACACTTACCAAATTGCATAATGATATCTTTTATAGTTTTAGAGGTATAACGTTTGACTACTGTGGATCAAAATGGCGGATATCTCGCTAACAAGGCAATTTTTGAGAAATTTTTATTCAAAATTTTAATTTTATTTGACCCATAAAGCCAGTTCCTGGAGTTTGACTTTATACTTAGAAAACACAGTGTATAAAAAATAATAATATTGATATTGTTATATGGTTTTAGTTTTATCTTCGCTTGTGATAAGATACTTTTATATAAAGTTCACTAATAATTCTTTAATATGCAATTAAACTGAAATAGCCTGGAGGAGTTCAACTTTGTGTTTTCTTAATTAATGATAGCTAAAGGGCTTGTTTTGAGCCTTTCAAAATATTTCCATCAAACTTCTGAAAAGTTTGCCACCAATTATTTTATTAGCTTTGGTTGTAAACAGAATATTTTTGAACCAAAATTGTCTACTTGTCTAGTAAACAACAAAAGGATAGGTTCTGCAGGTGAGGAGATATTTCCTTGTTTTTGTACATCAAAATTTAATTTACTCGTCAGACAGGAATACAAACCAATAAGTTATATTGTCACATTTCCCAAGTCTTGTCACACAGCCATAACCCAAACTTGTAAATCTGCAAAGCTATTTATACAGTTTCTCCCTTCTAGAAGTCCAGATTTGTAAAATTACTTTTCAAGGAAAAACATTCTGATTCAAATTAAATAAACATTTATCACAAACATTTAAATTGTGTACAATTTGGATTTTTCAATAATAGGTTTTAAACTGTTTACACAAGCATGTTTTAAGGTGAAATAGCAAAGTGTGATGCTTTGTTTATTTGTTGGATTGGTTTGTAGAACCTATCTGGAATAATCAAGTTCACTTTTACTGGGGTAGTTGAACTATAGCAGACATGTTAATGTAACGATCAATGCGCATGTGATCTCATTTCAATTCAGTTGTCTTCATTGTTTTGAACTGACCTATGATCCTAGATAATGACTGTCTGGTTTGGCATTTACTTATCCTTGTTATTACGTTATCACTGCTTGAAATCTACCTGTGTATTGCTTCCTAAAATACAATAGGCTCATAGATCCTCCTTTCATTAATTTCAAGTATAGGCCATTTGAGCTTATTGTGATGTAAAACGTTTGTATTAATTTATTTTTTATTGCTTTATTTTTTAACCAATAATAGTAAAAAAGTTACATTTACAAAGAGGCTATTTTTAGACAGTCTCATTTTCACACAGTAAAAATATTTTTTTAACCTTACTTTGGGGGAACCAAGTCAGCTTCAACAATTTAAGAGGATTAAAACACACACTATACTTTTCATAACATGGTTAAAAAACGTATAATTTAAACATGCTCATAATTTAGTTAATAATTTATATTTAAACTTATTCAAAATTAGTTTTAAAAATTTCCAAGTTTATATGATTTTATTGTATTTGTTAAACTTTTGCACATAACCAAAGTATAGGCTAAACTCTGCTAAAGTAAGGCAAAAGTTCTTCATAAAAAATTAAATATAAACATAAAGTACTGACTTTTCTAGGGCATTATTAGTTATTTAATAATTCACTCTTGCTTATGAAATTGTGTGAAGCAACCATCCCCACTGTTCATAAAATGCTATTAGTAAACACAAGGAATTTAAAGAGTTTCCCAGAAAGGAAGTTAAGTCCAGTAAAAGTACTATGATTCATGGAAGGGTAATTATCTGAAGTAGCTTGGCTGCCAAATGAATAATGAATATAATTACTAGCTGTAAAATACTGGACGTAGATCGTTATCCAAGAAGGTTGACGAGCAAGGACAATAGAGCCTGAGTATGAATTTATTACTAAAATATTCCTGACACAGCAAACCATATTAAGGGAATTTCCAGTAGGGTTTTTGAATGTTTAACTAAACCGGTTCATAATGAAAGGAAATTTTCACTTAGACCCACTCTGTCATTCATATTATGATATGAATAACATTATTTTCTTTGCGTACTTGGATTTTCTGCTACAAGGAACATGCAGATGTGTTTTTGTTTGGATAAAAATGCCTACCGGTACAGAAAAAAAATTGAAAATTCAAATTTGACAGATACATGTAAACATGCAATCTACATAATCAGTTTATTCTTCGTAAGGATAACATGGAAAATAATATAATATGGTTAGCACTTTGAAGGTGTATTGGTACCGGTAACCATTATACCTAAAATTATAATGAATGACATTAAGTTATCTGCATTTTCATGCTCAATAAAATTGCAAACAATATTCTTGAAAATAAACTTAATACAAAAGTGTTGACCTTTTGCATTCGATTTTGGTTGTGGTAACATTTTCATCTTTCATAGGAAATTAGCCAATAAGAAAGTTGTACTATTTGAATGCTCATACATAATTGATCAAATTTGTGCATGAATTCAATAATGTTTATTGATTTAGTAATAATGTAATAACACAGACAAAACACACTAAATGTCTTTTGTTTACAATGGCTGGGAATTTTTTTTGTAAATCTTTGACTAGCAAATATACGTTATACTCAGAAATAAATCATAAACAAGGTGTTGAAAATTAATTGATTTAAAAATAATATCTTGACAATATCATTAATCTTATAATGTTCTTAAATTGTTTAATTCATCTCAAAATAAATTTTTAGTATATTGAGAAACAGTTATTAAATTTGTTGTTGAGTTTAAGATTAAAGGAAATGGTGTGGCAAGTTGCATTGAATATTAAATACTTAATGATCCATCACGATAAAGACATGATCCTGTATTTTAAAATGTTTGTTGTGTATGTCTATCTACGCCATTGGAATTTTTGGTTTTGAAAGAGAATGGCCCAGACTCTGGATATGGAAACTGTTTAAAATACTTGACTATCACTAACTATGGGCTACTTCCTCATGTCCCCTACCTCAGTGAAAGGCAAATTTCCAACGGATATATATAGAAAACGCTGTAGTATTAGCCTTGGAAGGACTTTGCCTGTTGACCTAGATTGGCTCATATTAACCTTAGCTTGGGTCACAGTTCATGATAAACATATCTTACTGATTGACTAATAACAAAACAAATAAATATTGCATTTTGTCTTATTATTTGTAGCAGTTTTTAGTAAAAAAGTAATTTTACCTGTGAATATACTTTAAATATTTTAATATGCTTATGCAAAATATATTGAATTTGTTTGACTTGATAAATCATTTTTCAATGAAATGGAAGCATTTCAATTATATCAATCAGTTTAGCTGAACTATTCATATATTTATAGTTTTTAAATGTTGACAAGTTTGTAATATAAGTTAATATAGTGCACAGTAACATAGGCTTACAATCTCCTCAGTTTTCTTATTTTGTTAATTAAATCAGGATTATACAAAACATTTCATTTTAAATTTATACTGTACATATTTTACTGCAATAATTTACTTCTGGATGATATTAAATAATAGTTAAGAATTATGGAAATCAAACATGTGTTTTATGTTTTAGAAAATTATAAAAAAATATATTTAAATTCAATGTATGGTTATTTGATTGTTTTTGGTATTCAATAGTTTATGATATTTTCTAAAATCCCTTGTCCTTTGTCTTTACCAAGGTTTATTTACAAAAATAGAGAAACATTATTAGTCAGTATATTTCTAAATGAGTCACATTTCCTATTTTCTTTTAAGTTTAAGGAGCACAACTCATCAAGAAGGTAAACATAGAAACCTGGCAAATAATTGTATCAGGTTTAGATTTTATTACAAATTAATTAGTTTATACAGACCCTAATATTTACAGTACCGTAACTATCAAATCACTTTGGACTGACGTTTCTAGTCTTTTTTTTACTAGCCTGCTCAGCGACTTGAGAGTAGAAAGCGTTCTGTGGTGTGCTGACGGCTTTAGTACATTTTCCTGAGTGATCAGTTCCAGTACAGGGTGCGTCTACAAGGTGTAGGGGAGCTTTAGGGTCTTCACATTCTGGCCTCGCCGTATACGGGTTGATGCGCAGCACTTCCGTAGCTCCCTTGCATGGCCCTCGTTCATTCACAGCGTAACACTTTCCGTCACTCCACGATAAGATAGTTTTTTGTGGATAGCGGGCTCTGGCGATCGTGCAGTTGTCCAAGAGACAACCACCTTTAACCCAAACTCTATCCTGGGGACACGGCCCGCGCTTAAATACTGGGTAACAAAGGTCTGTATTTCTCTCTCTGACGTGCACTGGTGACTTTATACAGTTACAAAACCCGTCTCCAAAATAGTCTGTGTCAAGAACACTCCCGAAGGGACAGTATAAACTACTCTGGTTGTTGTGAACACACGCAAGTTGGTGCACCCAGAAGTGGTACTGCGGAGGGCATCTTCTCACCGCACACTTCCCTCGGATCACGGGGTTCGGTAATGAAGCCGAGTTAAAATCCAGAACCAACCATTGACCATGAGCACAAACTGTCTTATCCGTCGTCAATACAGAATGGCACTCACCGTTAAACTCTATTTTAAAAATGTAATCCTTCAAACACTCTTTGAGTTTGGCACTGATATCTGAAGGGGCTGTAGCATTGTCCACCTCTGGGAATACAATAGAATCGTTTTCTATGAAGGATGGAACACACTGGACTAGTGACAGTGTGTATGTTATCCAAGTAACAGTCACCACTAGTGGTGACATGACTTCTGTAGGCTACCACATGTACTGACCTTTGTCCACTCACATCACTGTCCACTCCACTCACTGTGCTGCCCAACTGACAACTGACAACACTGACAACTGGTTACCTCCCCTCCTCCCCTCCCCCTCACCACCACTGCCTTAACCTCATGCCAACTTTTCCATTACACAATGTTTTCCACTCCTTGACCTTAGTCAAGCTGTCTGTCTGGTCTCACAATCAATTAATTTATTTTGATTGTTGCGTTTAGTACCTCTGTAATTATTTACTATTTTTACTTATCATCAATTAGGCACAAGTGTATTGTACCTTTTCTCTATCTGCTGCTTATCAATTTGTTGTTACCAAGTTTTGAATAATATTTGTATACATAATGTTTAGCTATTTTATGTATTGCCGCACACAAAGTCCATTGTGAAGACTACCAAACAGTTATTCATCTCTATCAATTTTTAGATATCATGTTTATAATCCTACAATTAAAATGTCTTAACGATTTTCTACATTTTAACTTGTTGTAAACCTAGGAAAAAATTAATCCTAATAAATAAACTTATTTATATATTTAGTAAGTAAATTAATAACATAAGTATGATTTGGAGTAAGTATGATTAATGACATTTTGATGAAAAACGACATGACATTTATACTTTTTTACTAGACAAATCTATTCAAGTTTTTAACAAATAACATTAGGTATGGTTTGCAAGTGGCAGTGAAATATGTTTGATAAAATATAACGCTATGGCAATCTCCATAAAAAAAAATAATTTGGTTGTAACCTTCAATTAATTAATATATACTGGGTGTTTCGGTAAAGCGTAGCGGGCTATGCAGATTCAGATTCTACATGCGAAAATAAGTCGAAAATATAGAATAACTTTTTTTCGATTTCAGTTAGTTAAGCCGTATTCAGCCATTTTGTATTCTTTTGAAAATAATAACTCAAAAACTCTTGGAGATATTTTTATGAAACTTTGTATAAACTTTTAGGCTACAGGTATAAACATTCTCGGAAATATCTTTGATCAGGCTCATCAAATTTAAATATGGCGGCCATTTAAAATTTTGTTTTAATGGCTGTTTTTAATTGAATTTTACTTCTACTACTAAATGGCCGCCATTTCGAAATTTTATGAGCCTGATCAAAGATATTTTCAGAGAATGTTTATACCTGTAGTCTAAAAGTTTATACAAAGTTTCATAAGAATATCTTCAAGAGTTTTTGAGTTATTAATTATTTTCAAAAAAATACAAACTGGCGGATTACGGCAAAACTAAGCCGAAATTAAAAAAAAGTTATCCTACATTTTCAACTTATTTTTGCATGTAGAATCTGAAACTGCATAGCCCGCTACGCTTTACTGAAACACCCTGTATATATATATATATATAATAAGTATGGCTGTGATTATGGCTACTACTATATAAATAATCAAAAACATTGTAAAAACATTAGTACCCTTTTAAATTCATTTTAATTAACAAACAAAATGTTTCAACACTTAGGTCATAGTCATATTTACATTATATACAAATACAATAACAAAAATAATGAAAGGAATAAATATAGTCATATGTTGAGCTAACTTAGATTTTAGAGGATCTTGATTTATTCTTTGTTTAATTTTTTGTATATTATATAATATTTCTGTTTTATTGCAACTGTAGGATCTTTTCAAATATCGGATTTATTTTGTTGATGTTCATGGTATTCAGTAAATTTTGAGGAAATCTTTTGTAATTTGTGTATATATGAAAATCTTCTTTGACATTTAATTTTGCTTTAATACTTTCATATTCTAGAATTTCTAAATTTTCATTTATATTTTTTATATTCATGTCAAGTTTCGATTAGGTGCTCTGCAAAATTTGATTTCATTGTCGTTTTGTTACCTGATTTTAACGCTTGTATATGTTCCTGGAACCTTTTCTTAAAGCTACAACTTGTTTGGCCAATGTAGGATTTATCACAGTCTGAACATTTAATTTTGTTTTTTTCACTTATTAATTGTTTTCTAAATAGTGGTAAAAGATACGAAATTGAAACTTTGCACAAACGTTTATGACCACTAGTCAAAGCTACAAAAATTAAGAAAATTTTCTAAATTCATAAAACAAAATGGCGGCCATTTAAAATTTAGTTTTTTAAATTACTCAAAATGGGGTATTTTGGGGGCAGCTCAATTTTTTAAAATATAAAGCCTCATCAAGTGACAGCTAATTTTGAAGGCCATTAGTAGAGGTCCCTATCTCAACTCTATACAAAATGGCGGCATTTTGTCACAATTTCCCCTGGAAACCCCAAAATGAAGCATATTGGGACAGCTCAAAAATGTTAAATGTAATGTCTGAAGATTAAAAACTGCTGCCATTTTGTACTGAGTTGAGATAAAGATCTCTGGTTTTCACCGATATTCTTTTTAACTGATGGCCTTATCTTAACCAGGGCAGGCGGAGTCCATGAAGCACTTTATCTGAAAAGTTGAATTACTGCGCACCCCAGATGGTTGTTTTATTGATAGACCCTACAAATTCAGGCATCCAATGAAAGCCTGTAGTCTTACAATTAATTCCTCCTCAGGAAGGTGTCTACTTCTTACCAAATTGCCAAGAGTAATACATCTAGCATCAGAGAGCTTTTCACAATCAAAGAGCAGGTGATCGTCTGTCTCCTCTGACCTACCAAAATGCCTACAGATCGGTTCGCGATCAAACAGGCCCATCCGTTGTAAATGTTTCCTGAATCGCCCATGGCCAGTTATCAGCTCTACTCTTGATTCAATTCTTCGTCTGTCTAGCATCAAAAAGTCAGAGGCAACCTGTTTAGAAGGTGTATACAGAGTAAGCTTGCTGACCCCAAGAAGGGGCGTTTAAACCCAACATTTTCTGTGCATTTCGTTGGTGACACAATAGAGGTGACACACTTTTTCGTGATATACCACAGAAGGGTTGTGGACCAATCATTGTTGCCGCTGAGGCAGCATTTGCCAATCTGTCCATGGCTTCATTTCCTTCAATGTCTGAGTGTCCAGGCACCCAGCAAAGCGTAAGATCATTACTCCTACCCAATTCAGACACAGAAGCAAGACAATCCCACACGAGCCTTGAGTTGAATTTGTATGAGTAGTTGCTTTTAAGGTAGCTTGACTATTAGTGTAGATATTAATTGTTTTGTCACTAATCTCTTTGTTAAGATTTTCTCTGGCACAAACCAAGATGGCAGTGACCTCCGCTTGCAAAACGCCAATGACCTCTCTTTTCCAAAGCATACCTGCACCGGTGCCCCCTTGTTTAATCGTAGAACCATCGGAATAGCATTGTAAATCACCTGCGGGGATAGGCCTCTTTCTGCCAAGCCATTCCTCCCTATCTGGTAATAGTACTTTGAAAGGCTTACCAAAGGAGTATTTTTTTGAACATATGGTCTAAAGGCAAGTAAAACACATCGCTATGTACTACCTGAACAATTTTAGAGTGCCCTTTGTTGTTCCCGGTGGTGTTTTATAAGTTTTTGCATCTTAGGTGTAGTGATGTGATTCTTGCTTCCACATTATTAAAAAAGTCAATGGGTAGCATATCAAGCAGACAATCAAGGGCTGCTCCGGGACAACTACTTGCTGCCCCAGTTATTATAAGGCCAGCAAGTCTCTTTACTCCTGCTATAGCTTTAACTGCAGCTGTAGATTCCATCTTAGGCCACCACGCAAGCGAGCCATATGTCATGGCAGGTCGAACAACAGATACGTTGCCTGCATGCCATTAGGGACCACTTGCCACGGTCAATGAGTCTTTGAAAGTGGCGTCCCCAATGAAGAGATCTATCCAAAATTACTCCAAGATACTTTACCTGATCCTACAGCTCAATTTCAGTACCCTGCAGTATTAGGAGGCTGATTCCTTCCAGTTTTCTCCTTCTTGTGAAGGGTACCATTACAACTTTTCCGGGATTGATAGAGAGCCCAACTTCAAGACACCATTGGTCGACCACTCTTAAAGTTCTGTTCATAAAATCAGTAATGGTTCCGTGGAACTTCCCAAACAACCAGGATTGCAAAATCATCAGCGGGCCATCAAAATTAGGTGTCACTTGATGGGGCTTTAACTTTAAAATTTTGAGTTGCCTCCAAAATACCCCATTTTGGGGTCACAGGAAAAATGTTCATGTTAACAAAAATGTGTTTTTAGTTTCTTTTTACGGTAATACTAAGTAAATCGGTCCTTGTTCCAGTCCTAACCATGAGACCTACGGTAATAGCTTATTCTCTATATGGGAAATTCGTTAAAAGCTTAAATATCACGACTTTGTAAAATGAGGTAGAATAAGACTAAGATGGTCAGATGCAGTTACTAATGACTTTCCTGGTTTTATAAATCACAACAACATCAAAACTATTATGTACGCAAAACGCAGATTACACAACATTACTGTTTATAAATGACACAGCACAAGAACTATATTAAGATATTCTATTATCTACAGACACAGTTCTACAATATTGCCTAAAACAATACTTGGTTATTAAACCCTTCTCAGATAATACAGGTAAATTATAGCAGAAGACTTGAGCATATACCTGAAACCCCCTGATATTTAAAGTTCATGGAAGTTGAAAAAAGTTTAATCTCCTGGGTGTTACTATTGATGCTGATCTCTCCTGGACAGACCATATCACTTCACAAAGCAGCTTTTAAATCCGGGATCCTTGTGGTGAAAAGGATAAAATGGACTGCAGGCATTCAAGCAGCTAATGCAGCATATTTCACTTTACTGGAGTCCCATCTCAGGTATGGGTTGATATCATGGGTAGGGACATCTGAAAACAAACCTTAACAAAATCCTGGTGCTTCTGAAGAAAGACATTATGGCTCTCATAGACCTTGACCCCTCAGATAGCTGCAGAAAAGCCTTTTAAACGCCCCCCCCCCCCAACCATCATAGCACTTTACATCAGTGCAGTTGTTCTCAGCTGGACCTTCCCAGTAATACATTTTCACCCATACCATACCTGAAGAGCAACAGATTTCAGCCTTCCTGTACTGCACACCATATAACGCAGTTGAGTAAGAAACCATCCTTATATTGGCCGCAAGTACATCAATGCACTGCCCCAAGACCTCAAGACTATGAGAGGAAACACACTAAACAGGGACTGTGAAACTGGCTAGTGGAACAACCTGTTTACTCAATCAAGGAATTCTTATATATCTTTAATCTCTTGTACAGATAGAAGACCAGAAAAATATTTGTGTGCTATTCCCAGTTTCCAGAACCAATGATTAGTTACAATAGTTTACCTTATGGTTCCCAGGTTCTTGAAGATTGTAGATTTCTATGCTCAATGTACATTTTGCCACAAGAGCGGAATGTAGTGACTCCAGTCCGCGTACACGCTTGCACGCCCGGATTCCTGCGACCGCGCCGCAAATCGGCCACCATCCGATAATGTAAATAGTAAAATAGTGTTTGTGTTTTAAGTGATGTGATAACAAACTTTGCTCCTGAAGATGCCACACTTGTGGCAAAATGTACATTGAGCATAGAAATCTACAATCTTCAAGAACCTGGCAACCACAAGGTAAACCAATATTACTATGTTAAAAAACTTATATTACTATGTTAGAAGGACATGTTTTGTTAAAATAAAGGTCATTTTTGAAATTTTCACAAGATTTACAATAAGAATAATTCATAAACATTGGGGTATTGAATGAGACTCTACTTAAGATTCACTGTAAAAGTTAAAACTATTAATGAAGATAAAAACTTAATAACTATTAAAACCCTTATTTCTATGCTGCGGAGTTCCGATGAAAGCGTAAAATATTATCATATCAAATATTATATATAATATAAGTTTTTTTTCATAAAAACTACCACTATTTGTAAAAAATTTTAATTTATCTTTTATTCCCTTAGCGTTTGGGTTGGGGACCTCAAATAGGCGTCATTCAATCACCATTATGATGTAGTTTGACAAATAAATTTATTTAACACTTATGACCGGACATCCTGTACGTATTTTTCATATTTATTTGTAAATTTTTTAAAATATAGTTTTAGTAATTTATGAATCTTATGAGATGTGTCAGTAAAAAAATTATAATAAGGGTCATTATTTAAAAATAAATATGAATATCTTTCCTTTGCATTAGAAATTTCACGACCATTATGTAGTATCTTGGATTATGTAGTATCTTTATTTAATTGAAAATCAAACTAAAGTAAAATATTTAACAGCTGAAATGGGAACAGAATTTGTTTAACTTTCTTCCTGTTACCAACAAACCTTTTGAAAAACTACTTTTTCAAATTAAAATTTCCTAAAATTCCAATAGTTGTATTTATTCTATATACTTATGTTAAGGAAGTTTAAAGGTTCATAGGACAGAACACTGAATTCAATATAAAATACTGAACAGTAAAGCCTAATTTTACAGTACCACAGGGTCTATCCAGTAGGCAAACACTATCAGGATTTGTTTTGTGTCTAGGTTTCTAAGCATGAAAAGCCACTTACTCCAAATGGTTAACTACAAGCTTTGAAAACATTGTGAATGCTTAAAAATTAACAGTTTGAAAAATATCATAACAATATACCTGTAACAGATTGATGTAAGAATAACTGTTTAGTATTGAATTTAGGCCAAAAATTGTAAACATGGATAGTGAATTTTTTTATCATTTGCACTTTTTCCTATAAAACTACTACTCTTAAAAATTGTAATATTAAACTAAAAGAAAAACACTACCTTACTAATACAGTAGTGTTACTTCCTGGGTTCAGTATTTTTATATGAACTTGAGATATAAAACTTTCTATTTGTAGGGTAGTAAAAGTGATTAGGAACTTTTAGAAGCTTACAAAACATTTTAAATGTTTACTAAAATTACTTTATTTTAAAAAAAGGTATAGGCCTAGGTGCAGGAGGTAAGGTATGTTGTTAGGTCATTCTATAAATCCAAACAAACAGTTTTTCTTTGAAAATCTGTACTTTGAAGTCTAAGCTTATTCAAGTCCTTATGAGAGTAAAGATTAGTAGTCTATAAAGGTTTACAGATTTTACTCCTTAAAGGGTTGGACTGAATTTGTAAATCTTTACGTCCTAAACATGAGCAAAGGTTTCTCAAATAGAAATAGCAAATATTTGAAAGAACAAGATACAACATAATACTTTTTAATAGATCATTTAATATTTTTAATGATTTAAAACTAAATTTAGTTTTGTTTTCTAGGTAATATCATTCAAATAAAAAAAAACCTGTAGATTATTAGTATTGAAACATATAGTGTCAAATAAATAAAAAAATCAATTCACATATAGTTTTACTCCCACTGTAAAATACTGTATCAGTTTATGAGATGAGATTTTTCACTTTTAAATCACCATATAACTGAAGTCACACTATAGTCAGGGCCGTTTTTTGTGGACCTGCGACGCCACTTGGGAGTAGAAGATAGACTGTGGTGAACTGACAGGCTTGGTGCATTGTCCTGAGTGACTAGCGCCTGAGCACGGAGGATCCACAAGAGTCAGGGATGTAAGTCGATCCACACATTCAGGAGTCTGAGTGTGAACGTTGATGCTAACATCATAACCATCCTTGCATGGACCTTGTTCGTTCACAGCGTAGCACTTGCCGTCACTCCACGTAACGATTGTTTTATTTGGAAAGCGAGTCCGAGTCGTCGTGCAGTTATCTAACCGGCAACCCCCCACAACCCACACTTGTCCTTTAGGACACGGTCCTCTTTTGTACGCTTGATAACATTTTCCCGATTTTTCATCTTTGATGTGAACAGGTGACTTGATACAGCTACAAAACCCATCACCAAAAAAGTCTGTGTCTGCAACATTACCTACTGGGCAAACAGACGAACTTTGGTTTTCATGGATGCACCTTTGTCGGCTCAAAAAGTAATGCATCTGCGAGGGACATTTCTGTAGCGCACATTTCCCCCTTATCACTGGGTTAGGTAAAGACGCAGCTGAGAGATCCAAAACTATCCACTGTCCCTCTGGACAAACATTTGAGTCGGGTTTTAATAATGAGCGACATTCTCCGTTAAATTCAATTTTAAACTCATCTGTGAGACACTCTATAAGTTTTTCACTAATGTTTGAAGGGCTTTGATCGATTTCTTCATCAGGGAAAACAATAGAAGAGGCACACAAAACAACAGTGAAATGAAAAGTAAACAGACACACAGTCACCAGTAGTGGCGACATGTCTGTGCCTGTCTAGGACATGGAACACTGACTCGTACACCTGTCCACAACACAATACTGCGTCCACACTGACTAACTGTCCACTGTCAACTGGTTCCTATTGCTCTCTCTTTCCTCTCTCTCTCTCCTCTCCCTCTCCCTCACACACTCTCTCTCAGGCCATGGTACTCAAATGAAAGTTGGCATGTTCCCATCTGTTTGTTATTCCTCGAATACTACTCTATTTCCATACACTGAACATTACTTTCTTAAATAGTAAGAAGAATATTCTTCGGCTATTTATGTAAAAAATCGTATGAATACATTTAAAGTTATACTGAGATAAATAACATTAAACAACTTGTATAAATTGTTAGTTTTTTTTTACTTTGAATAAATTAACATTACAAGCACACTAGTATGTAAATTATTTAGATGTCATAATTGATTATGCATTATTATGTATGATGTATTAAAGCAAAAATGTTTGTTCAACTTGTTTGTTTTAACAATTACTATTGCATCTTATTGTAATCCTATTAATATATTTGAATCTTGAAAATATTCTGTAATTTTTGTTGTGTTAGTCCTGCTGATCCAAACCAACCATCTTTCCTGTAGAAAATAAATCAAACTCATTCATTGAGTGTTTTATTTTCCATACAAATTATTCATACATCAACAACCCCAAATTATTAGAATTGGACTCAATGAAATTTTTTAATTTACTTCTAAATATGAGAATAAAAAATATATTTTTAGTACTAACGGGAACAGTTTTACTATTTGTAATATTAAAAAAAAATAACATACAACTACTTTAAACAGTAATTTTCAATTAAAAATGTAAACAGACATTTTGAGCATAACACTGCAGATATCTTACTAGAATCACAGACTAAGGAACAAAAGTGACTTTCTCTTTTGTTCCCTAGTCTGTGCTAGAATGCAATAATTCTTGATTTAAAGAATCTTAGGAAATACTCAAAATGAGGAAATCATATACAGAATTAGATAATAACATTGGGGGACCTTATCTTTTCCCATCAGCCTGTCTATAGCTGATAGTGGTTCTTAAGATTTCTTAATAATGAGTCTCAACACAAAAACCAAACTAGTTAGGTAGTGAAGTAGTTTTTCTTTAGAATATCTCAAGACATAGTAGATACAACGGCTAATGTTTTGTATAAAAGAAGAAATTTTTAATCTTTGTATAAATGGCATAAGTTGACCTATTGGGGAATAACGAGGGGTCATTACTAACAAATTCTATTAGTTGGACTATAATTAAACACGATTTAAAAGCTATAGAAAGGGTCGACATGACATGTTAAATCGCAGATAAAAAAAAAAAAAATAATTCACTAACCTTTGGTTGAAATAAAACCTATTAAATAATAAATACAGTATCTACTGTAAACTATTAAGCAAGCTTATAAAATTAGAAAGTTCTACATAAGTTAACACTTATTTATTGTAACTAATTCTATTAATTAATGTCAAAATTATAATTCAGTCTGTTATTTTTAATTATATTCTATTTAAATAATAGAAAGATACTGGGAATTTACTCTTCTGTAAAATTGTTCTCTTTAAATAAGATATTAGCATTTCAAGAAGTTCTTGAAGGTTGTTTTGTTGCATTTATCAAGTTTTCATGGTGTACTTATATGATGACTGATCTTTCATGACTATTCAAATTACTATAACATTGATTATTCATGGATAAAGGTTATAAATTAAAACATAATTTATTTGTCATTATGTACACATTATACTTAGCATGTTGTCACACCTTGCTGATTAAGAGTACATTACTAAAGCTGATAGGATTCAATCCTTTTTAGATTGGACCATTTAAATTTTATTAGGTGGTAGATTTAATCCGCCATCGATGTTGCTATAATCTTGAAAATAACAACATTAACAGATCATTAAATAAAGTTTATGTATACTGTATCTATATCTGAGTTCTACCTCTCTAATGTATTTTTATAAACCCCAACAATGGATTGATTTTGTTTTGAAACATTTAAGTTCTATTTCAAATAAATGCTGAAAAACAGTCTGAAAATAAGATTTCCTAAATTGACATAAAAATATGTTTAACCTTTTGAGGGCTAGGCCAATGATTCGTATTTAGTAAGACTTTTTTGTTTGCCTTTTAATTCCTTTACCTGTTATTGAATTGTAACTGTATAGTAATGTTCTGATAGCATTATTTGAAACCAAAATCTCATAAAATCTAAAAACATCTAGTTTACTATGTGATATTGAATTTAACCTTGATTTAGTTGGATAAGGTAAAAAATGAAAAAATAAAATAGCCTTTTTTGGAAAAAAAACCTATTTGTCAGTAAAGCCTCAGTAACACCATTCAAGATCACTGTTGTAGTTCAGCTGAAAAATATCATCCAAATAGTCCATGACTAACTAGTGCTGCTATCTAGTAACGCATTGAACAACTTAGGTTGTAGCGCCGATGGGTCCGCCATCTGTTAGCGATTATTGACGTCTGCTTAAATACCAGCTTTTACTCAATATTCTCCAAGCACAGATAGCCGAGAAGGCTAGGGCATGTGTCTCTTGGCCAGTGGCATTTGTTTGCTCGAGTTCGATTTCCGTCCTGTGTAGCAAATAATTGGTGACCTGTGTGTTTGTAGCGATATACTACAACCACTGGGGCATAGTACGGTGTTCATAATCCTTGGATTATACATACACCTCGAATCATCGGATTGGGCGAATCTTTTAGCTAAGTGGTTGTTAGTGGAGAGTTGGAGAGTTGAGTGCCATGTACACAAACTGACCAAGGAAGTTGTCTACCCATGCCAGGAGAGTGAAGGATTTACCTGTCTGTGGTAGAGCTTAGTCGAAGTGAGAGTTGAGTGCCAGATACACAAACTGACCAAGGAAGTTGTCTTCTCATGCCAGGAGAGTGACGGGTTTACCTGTCTGTGGTAGAGCTTAGTTGAAGTGAGAGTTGAGTGCCATGTACACAAACTGATCAAAGAAGTTGTCTCCCCATGCCAGGAGAGTGACGGGTTTACATGTCTGTGGTAGAGCTTAGTTGAAGTGAGAGTTGAGTGCCATGTACACAAACTGACCAAGGAAGTTGTCTCCCCATGCCAGGAGAGTGACGGGTTTACCTGTCTGTGGTAGAGCTTAGTTGAAGTGAGAGTTGAGTGCCATGTACACAAACTGATCAAAGAAGTTGTCTCCCCATGCCAGGAGAGTGACGGGTTTACCTGTCTGTGGTAGAGCTTAGTTGAAGTGAAGAGTTGAGTGCCATGTACACAAACTGATAAATGGTTTAGTAAGATTTTTAAAGCTATTTTATTTAACACTTTACAGTTTTTGTTCTTCTGTCATTCAACATACATTTTGACGTTACAAATAGCTGCCCAATGTGCCCAATGTTGTGAAAAAGCAGTCAGTACTGCTTGCATTAGGAGATTGATTTAGAATCTTTGACATAGAGACATAGTTACCTGTGTGGTTTAGCTGTCAAATTTATTTCCACATCCTTCAAATAACATACAATTTACAACGGTTATAGACTCTTACATACATTGCAGATTTATTTAGACTATCCTTGCACCATGGGCTGATCAACAAATATTTTTGATTTTACTGTGAGCACTGAATTCATATTTATTTTTCAGGTGGCGAAAGCCGACACGGGAGTCCTTGACGACTTCGGAGTATCTCGCTGTGTTGGAAGCTCGCAACAAATGTAGTGCTGGGGAGACCGATCAGATATCCATTCATCGCGGAATCGATGACATAGAGCGACCTAATCTCTCACATTCCACCAGCAGTACATTCTCCAGGTATGGTCTTCTATATTTAATTAAATTATGAAAAACAAAGAGTAATAATGTGTAAAATATTAGATAACAACCCTTGAACCTTAATCACTCACTACCTGAGAATACCTCTATAGTTCTTAAGTGGTGAATTTATTACACACTAATAAAACATTTGCAAGTGTTTTGTTTTCTTAACAATCAATATTTTAAAACTAAATTGCCTTGTGAAATCATTGACCTCTAGTTAGTTTTAATAGCCATAACCATAGTCATTGTGTATTTATCAAAGTAATTTTCCTCAGATTATTCAGTTATATATATATAAAACATGCGTTATCTTAACTACCTAAAACGAGTCAGATAAGGGTAACTACATTAAAATCGTTCCTTATTTAAAATATTATTTGTCTTATGTTTTAGCAAATTTAACCTTGTAAAAAATTTATGATAAAAAAACAAACTATAAAAAATAATCTGAACAACAAATTACATGTAATAGCTTTATTGTTTAGATTTTGTTTCTATCAACTAATAAAAGAGAGTATAACTTTTAACAACAAAATCAACACATAATGAAATAGGTTCCAATTTAGTTTTCCTATGAAAAAAAAAATGGTTTTCATTAAACTTTAAAATTGAGACATCCAAGGTTGATATAAGATGTACTACCGTTTTACTAACAATAACAACAATATCTTTTTACCTGCTTCGATTCCAAACTTCTTGTTTAATAACATATCCTTCAAACAGTTTATTTTTAAACAAGTATCCTGGTAAGACTGAGGTCAGAGATTGTTCAAGTGTTTTGGTTGGTATGTCTGTAAAATATAAATACTCCTGAAATCTGATTTTGTTTTGTAGTAGACCCCATAAATATTTCTTCCTTGCCAACTTTTTGTGGGACAAGTAAAATAAAAGCTTGGGTATAACCATAGTTTTCCAAGTGACACTACTAACAATTAGTTGTGATAAATAGAACTCCCTCCTAGTATTTGTAGTATATATGTGGGATGCTGCTGGTGGGATGTTAGATGGTTAGAGTGCAGGAGTTTTGTCCCTGGGGCCGTGGTTCTAATCCTGCTTATCACCATATATAACCAGTGGTACAGCTCACTTTAATCTGTAGGTCCAAATATCAAGTAAAAAATGTGGGTTCCTTAGGCAAGATAAACTGGATTTTTATTCAAGACCCCGCTCTGTAAAAGGCCATGATATCATCTTTTCATAAACACGTTACATACTGATGTCAATTGTGCGGTCCCGTAAAGGTTCCCAACAAACAAATTATTACTATATTATAGAGTTTGAATTTCTCTTTCCAGGAGTCTTTCTGATCTTGATTTTCTAGTATCACGAGTTTTCTTCCTGTTAATCCCTCAGAAGGTATGGTTTGGCGTGGTTTGAATGCTGCTTGAAATTCCAAAACTTTTCTTATTTGAATCTGACGTTTGTTCATTAATCTGTGTGTAAGTTAATCTGTTACATGGCTTCAATTCACCTGCTTCATAGAGTTACTACCAATGGTTTGGACGTATCAGATCCATTACTCTATATTGTGATGGAATATTTTAAATCTGGTTTGTTTTTTATGCTTGAGGAGGTGGTTTTTATCAAGCACATATGAGCAGCAGTATTTTTGTTTTACGTCTGAAATTTACACTAGTCTGTGTAACTTTAGTGTGTACATTTTTCTAACCATATCCGTGGAATAATTACTACGTTTGTTGCTAAAGTTTGAACAAACAATCAAAATAGTCGATTTGCATTTTTTTCTAACTGTGGTTAATGATCAAAACTAGTTTGCTTGTTTTCTTAGTCCAAAACTTGATGTACTGTGCTACAAAAATTATATTTATGATTCAATGACTCACTCTTATGACTACAATGACTGGTTTTAATAGGTTAGTAGGCTTTGTGACAAACAAGAGATGTTTGATATCTTGTAGAATATCTAACTTTTGTTGATTAATATAGCCATAACTATTTTCAAAGGCATTTCAACACAAATTCACAAAATGGAAAACATATTTATTCGCCTAAATTTAAAATTCAAAAGTCAAACCCAAAACACTGAACTTAGTAAAATTGTAAAGAAGTTATTCTCTCAGCAATGGGTGGCGGCACTGCTTTGAATTTTGCTAGTTAAAATATACAGATTAAGGCAGTGAAACGGCACAATTTTGAAAAATCACAAATAATTAATTTAGAAAAAAGGATAGTTGTTTTAACATAAATCCTAAGTAGATGAGTGGAAATTAATTTTAGCTTTTGCATAACGTCTGCAATCGTTTTATAGCGCTTTGTCGTGCTAGTAGTGGCTTCAAAGTTATTAGCCCAAAGGAGGATAGCTTTCTTTGATGGCACGGGAGTCTATTGCGATAGACTGAACTCCTAACGGAAAGTGTGCTGAGCGCAAACCATAATATCCACGTTTTTGTAATATGCCTTTTACAGCAAACGCATGTTGAGCACTCGTACAACACTCCATGGCTACAGAGATTTCTACTTGTCTAGACGTCTATGGTCATTTCCCCCGTACTCTAATAGCCCTCAATACCTTGTCAGCTGGTATCAGAATCGTGCCGTTTCACTGCCTCACTCTGTATTTTGAAGTTTTGCTGTGGAACATCAACCAAAACCCTTGATATTTAAAAATTTGTTGTTGGCTAGATGGATACTAGAGTTTTTACTAGTTAGACGTTTGTTATTAACAACTTATATACTGTTGAAAAACTTCACTGTACGATTATAACACTTATGGAAAATGAAAGAAATGTATACCTCTATTTATGTTAGCAGTTAGCCTGTAGTTCTTTATTTCAATATTTTAGTAACAAAACCAGTCCTATTTAGTTCAACATTCTCATTTAAAATAGAATCCAAGTGGTTGGTTAGCAGGTGGATTGGTTTAGGATTATGGTTGTGATGTTGTTGGTTTGCATATCATAATAGCCACTAACTCCTTATCAGTACTGTTTTCTCTTGTTCTGCTATAGCTCACCCATCTCTCACTTTGATTACAAATGTCAACTACATTTTCATTATGAAAATAACCCTTTTCTCTATGGAGTTTTTTCATATTGTAACTGGGAGTTGAGTTAAGTCAAATCAATAGAATCAGTATTGAAAACAGGTTTAAAGGAAGGTAGAGTTATTTTATCTCTAATCTTCACCTAAAAATATTTACTAATCTTTAGATCCAACCAATCATTAAAAATCCATATTTTAGTCCCCGAACTGATGGACATAATGCAAGACTAAATTACTTAAACAATTTCAATCAAACAGCTCAAAACAATATTTTTGTTTAGACAACAACATCTATGTCCAAAACAATATTGTGTTGTTGGACATGTTTTGGTGGTAAGACACCAGTCACCTTCAGATACTTGTAAAGTTGGTCTGTGGGAAAAAGTTTTCTACTGACAAACTTGTCAAGTACCTGAAGCTGACGATGGTGTTTTAATACCAAAACATGTCCAACAACATACATATTGTTTTGATTTGTCTGACGGAAACTGTGTACATAATTTAGTCTTACATTTTTGAATACCTGGATTATAATCTGACGTTAATACTCCTCTTATCAAACTACACCATTGTTACATATATTTTCCTTAATTGGATTTTTGTTACTAACATTTGTCTATAAAACTCACCTACAACCAACATTTGTGCCTGGAATCTTCTTAAGACCATAAGAATTGAGATGGTTCATGCTAAAATGTATTTTTTCCTCTGCTGCAGGTTCTTTACTCGATCAAAGACCAATATCGAGGGTAGTCGGTTACTGAATGATGAAGAGGATGTAGATGATCTCAAGAGGATTCAGATCATCCCCTCCAACCACAACACGGCCTCTTGCTAAAACTACCACAACCAAACCTTAAAGTGCCTTAACCGACAACTTAGGTTTAATATGAACTGTATCGGAAAATATGTAATTTTTAGAAACAATTCCTACTATGTGATTTTGCCAGTAGATAAGTTTTAGGTCTTCCAAGATTTTATTTACTCATGAATTTAGCAACTGAAGTACAGTATACTATGAATAACGGATTTAAAATATTTTTATAGTTGTATTTTTTATTTACATAAAAATAACAGAGGTAAATATCATTTTTATCTTTATCGAATTATATAGTTAGTTTTTTTTTTATTTATAACCCAATGCTTATATTTTCATGTATCAATTCTTGTCTTCCACAAAATTTAAAAATATTAGGCCTTAGTGTTTAAAAAACGTAGTAAAATTGTACAAGTTTTATTTTGTTTTCTTAAACTATAGTGAACATTTGAAAGTCCTCCAATTCTACTGAAAAAAGTCTGGCTTTTTTCTAACTACAATCCTAACCATGGTAAAACACATTGGTAAAATAAAAACAAGATTTTAAAACTCAAAACCAAAAATCAACACATTATTTTTTTGGTTCTCACTGTTTCTCCTCTATCCCTTTACTAGTAAATAAATAGTATAAACAAGGCAGAAGTTAAATGATTGTTTAACTTATCAATCAATACTGTGTATCTATATCTATTTTTTTATTTTCTCATTAGAATAACGAATCATAAACTTATTAAATTGTAGCATAGACTAACCAGCACAAGTACACTTCTCATCCCATTGTAAATGTTGAAGCTCATTTTTCATGTCTAATTCGTGTCCGGTGACACTGATCGCTGGTGTCAATGAAATTTTGTTTCTATGAATGAATGATTTATTCCGTTAAATTTGCTACATAATACAAATGTTTTCAATTTTTACATCACCTACTAAGTTTTACAAACATAAAGTTGTTTTATTATTTTTCTATTATTAAATTTTTTTTATTTTAGGGTTAATTCTATGATTTGTGCGTTACTGTTTGGTTACATAACTATGAGATAAGTTATTGTTTATGATTAGATTGTTTTATTTGGTTAAACGAGGTTTTAAATTACTGAAATTACACGAAACAAATTTTAAACAAAATTCGACCTCTACAGTACATCGGAGAGAACATTGTCTTCAGCTGATCCATAAGAATGATAAATCTACTAAGGGAGTATGTTTTATCCATGGTTTTATGTAGGCCCACATATTAAAATTGTTTGTTCATCTATGTTTTGTAAGTTGGGGCTATTACAGTTAGGGCTATAGATTTAAAAATATCATAAAAGTTGTATTGCGCTTTAAAGTACTGAATATTAGTTTGACATTAACTAAATTTGTTATAAACTTTAATGAAATTCTAGACCTTTATTAATACAAGGAAATGTGGACCAAAATGATTGATAAAAAAATAATTTTAAGATACACCTATCAATAATGTTTTTTTGGTTATAAACTTATATCAAGAAGGAACAAAAATGTGTTTTATTTTGTTACTACTTTTAAGTAATCTATGTACTTTATTTGCTTATATCCTATTATAATATTGGCCCAAATAAGTAGATTTTGAGCCTTGTTGTTTTTATTTGTTCATTACAGCAGACACTACAAAAAAATTGTCGGTCAAAGTACTTTATTTTTAATGGAATTAAAACTTTGGTTATGTGTGAATATTTATTTATAGATGTATTATGCTCAATATTGTTATTTACTGTACAGCTGTAAAGCTATGAAACTGTTATAAACCGATGTTTTGTTTTATTTTTTAGATGTTTATATCTTGTTTTGTATTTCCAAAATACATTGTAATTTATTCAACTATCCAGAAAAGAGTACAATCTTGATTGTTGATCTTTCAACTTAACCATAAGATGGTTACATGTGAAGAAATATGTAAACATTAGAATTCTAGAGCTGCAGTATGTATATTTAACCTATTGAAGTCAGGTATTATTACATATATGAAATAACAATGAAAATATACTTGTGTGTCAACTTCTCAGTCCTAATGATTAATCAATCAGTTTTGTAAATAGATAGATATGTTTATATTCCTATTACCGTGCAGTTGTATAAATCATAGTATTATAAAAATATGAATATATGTAAAAAATTAGCTTATAAATAATTTTATGAAGTTATAAAATGATGTACTGATACAAATTACTTGATAGTTAACTATACCATAACTGCTTGTACAAATAAAAAAATAAAGTTACTTTTCTCAATTTTACAAAACATTTTTTTACTTAAATATTATTTGAAAATACACATTTTGTTTGATTTCATTGTTGGTGAAGTAGCATCTGGATCACTAAATCTAAGCTAAATGGTTCATGTTACCTTGCTTCGTCAAGTGATCCCATATTAATAAGTACACTACGGTATTTAAACAAACTATATATCAAAATAAACTTTAGAATCTCCTGTGTAAAATTATATAAACCAATATCTAATACAGTGATGTTTTCTGTTGAAACTTAGCAGTTATAGAAATTGATGCTCAAACGACTAGTCCTTTGCCAGTGGAGGAACTAGTTTTAGCGACTAGTCAATAGTCGTTTGCCAGATGCAGGGTTAATGTTTTTATACACTATTACTGCTTTGCATTTAGTATAAAATTCAATTATATTACCATCAAAGCTTTTGGTTGTTTGTTCTAATACATAATCAATTTTGCATCTGCAGAGAAGTTTCTGTGTCAAATTTCAATTCATTAAACCACTCTAAATTAATTTGCTAAAACCTCACGATTTTAACCCACTAGCATCCCTTATGAGCTCAGGCTTTGCCAACTAACACAAATACTTATTCTTTCTGAAATAATTGGATTTTTCACCCTCTTAATGTGTTAAAAATGTTTTCAGTCAGCTCTATTTGATGAGAAAATATAATTTTGAACACCTACATTGTACAGAGATAAACTCTATTTTATACTTGCAGGAAATAAACAAAAATAAAATAAATAAACATGATATAAAAATAAAACTTTAATTTTCAATATAGTGAATGTTAAAACATGTGTCATATAAATTCAATATATCACATTTTGATACCAGGCATTTTAGTAGCACAAATAAATCTTGATGCAAAAGCTTAAAATATTATTTTTCTCACCTACTTTACTTTTGATATAAATTTTATGAATTCCCCTTCTCTTTCATTGTCTTTAAGATATCCTCCTCTTGGGTGAATTTCTCTTTCAATTTACGAAGTTTTGCAGTATTTTCTTCTAAAAAATATATTAAATTATTAGTTATTTTCTTATAGAGGAGAGTGTTCTGGTCTGCTTATAACAGTTCTTAATGGAAACTATTTCCAACTGTTTTAATTAAAGGTTAACATTATCAACCATATTCCTCATCATATTCAAATTAAACCATAACCTTTTAGTGCACAAATGTGTGTAGTTTGATATACAAATGTAAATGTGGATTCCATTTGCTTATCAAAACCTTATGGAAGTTGTGGAATGATCAAAATAATGATGATAATAGTTTTGAAGCTAGTACCAACAATTAAAATATTGACCTCAACCTCCTGATTTGCTACTGGTTAGAGGGCCTACATATTACTGTACATTTGAGATCAGCACCGCAGAGCCATTGGTAGGAGTTCACAAAAAATCAAAACAGATGGCTGGACCACAGATAAAAAGAATGTCTGACAATGATAATTCTAGTTGTTGTCCTTCTTTTAAATCAGCTCACAAGTTGTTGATTATTATGATTTTTTAAGGAAATATTTGTATGAATAGGATTTCTAATATGGATAAATAATTTTTGAATGCAAATACAATTTTACATATTATTAGTATTTTGGATATTTCTCTGTTAAGTTTATTTTTGTAAGCTTGTAATCTAATATATTTACTGTAAATCACCTTATTACAATTTCCTCATAGATTACTCCATGGGGAACTTGAATGGGGTCATAAAAAAGGCATGCATAGAGATGGCGTAATAAAAATGCCCCAAAAAATACTTACCGTAATTACATATTACTGATGAAATAGGTGAATACCAACTAGGTTAATTATTGTTACGTTTCAGCTAGTGTTTACCCCTTTTGAAAAGTATAATATTTGCTTCTTCTTTTTTCATGGTTTTGAAAACAAACCTCAACTAACCGTTTATAGCAGAAGAGGGTCCCAAATATCCGCCATACTCTTCAGGCAAACAACTCTTAGGGACATGTTCATACAACTTTTCCATATCGCCTGATCTGTAGATATGAGTCTAAAAATAAAATTTTAAGCTATAATTGTTTTTACATAAATTGTAGAATGATATCAGCAAATACATGTCTCTTTAGTTGACACAAAAATAGATACCAAGAAATTCAATAATTAACACTTTTGTAAATATGATTAGTAAATACATTGCCACCAAGTACGATCTGCTACTTAGAAAATATGTAACCGTTGGAAATAATTTAAGTATAGAAACATTCAAAAATGCATACAATATATTTAACTTTATATATTCCTAAAGATTGACATCTCCAAGTTAATATATCCCAATTAGCATCATACAAAAACTTGGTTCTTGGATCTCAAAAACGTGGTTTCCTCTATATACTCCTTGGTGTCAGCAAGTTATTTATTCTTTATTAAATAATATAATACAGTAGATCTTGACTATCCAACCTAAAATAGCTGACACATGGTTGGATAAGACAGAAAAATAAAGGGAATGGTAAAAACTTTGTATACAAAATTGATAATTAGGTTAATATAACAAAATAAGTACATTTTAATCAAACAATTTTTTGTTCTGAAGCATTAATCACAAATTAAAGAATTAACAAGAAAGGAAAAAATCCTATTCCTGGAACAGTTGTCCACTCAGCTCTGGGTCTCCACTTACTCTAAGAAGGCTAAGATGCTAGGGGCAACTGAGAGGTACATAGGTACATCATAGGTACATAGGTAAAAGTTGGCAAACATGTGGTATTTTAACATATGGTATACAGCATGTGAAAACAAAGAGAAAGTATAATCAAGTGCAAGCACCTAAAGCTTGACGCGTATCTTCCGAGCACAGTCGAAGGCAATAAATGGGTTCTCTTGACATACCTGCCACAGTGCAAAGTCATGCTACATGTAAATGTAACATGATCTTATGGTACATTATTGTCTTCAGAGAGAATCAAATGAAGCAGAAAATTAAATAGCTTAACATCAGATAGAATTTTTTTGATATTTTTTTTGTGGGGAGGAGGTAAAAATGCATTTACACACACTGAGATGCTCAATCTTAGTGTGCCGGACTGCTGCAGGCTCATTATCCCCGACTTCTGGTTAAAAAAACCCCTCATCTCCTAGGACACTAGCCTGGAACTGTTTAGCACATTTCTTCAGGCTAGGCCTTTTCAACTATACCACTAGGACTTTTCTTCTTGTCTTCCGTAGCCCGAAACTACCACTATGTAGCTATGTTATAGCTGTGGTAAACTAGTTCCAGGTGCCCTCTCCCTGGAGCATAGCTCCAACGATGTTGTTGGAATGATGTCAACGCAGATCTCAGAGATCAAAGAGGCTCGGCAGAAATGCCATCTGTCGCAAAAGAAGGTGTGCTCAGCCATGTCTGCAATGGCGGAACAGTACATACAGTCCGAGCTGGCATCCTTCCCCTTTCTGTGTCAAAAGGCCCGGAAGCACCCATGACCCGACAAAAATTGGGTCACAAAATACTCTACATCACCATGCTCCCGTTCCACTCATGGTCGCATGCTAGGTATTGCCTGTTGTTCTAATATTCCCTAGACTCTGTGTCCCATTCGAACTGCCAGTGGTTGAAACTGCAAATGGAAGACGGATAATGATCAGTTAGTAGAGACTACTGTATCCACCATAATGTTGAAACTGGAAAGGTAATTTGACTAAATTATTCTTTGACATCTCTATTCATTGCTTTCACCAGCACCATGAAGTAAAGCATCAGAGCTTTCATGTACCATACCTACTGTTTTGAAAAATAAAATAATATTCATATGTAACATTCTTACTTGACTACAATCTATTTGCCGTCTTAACTGGTGGCAGTTGATGCTATTAAATTAACTTACTCGTTTTAGTAGATCCATATTAATGAAAGGTTTTGCAGTTTTCATCATTATGTCCACCACTGGAGAAGCATTGACCAAGTAGACATTCTGAATCTTCAATGGAATCCCCTCCTATAGTTATAGAAATAATTTAATTGTAGGTGTTAGCCTCCGGATTGCCAAATAATATTAGAAAAGGTTTAAATACCTGCTATTAAGCAATCCAATGTTGTTGTTAGCACAATTAGTTTCGGTGTCTGTGTGACACCATCATCAGGCTGTACAAAGACAGTTTTCTTTCTTCATACGAAGAGCGTCATATAATTTACACGAAAATAATAAATAAACATTTAAACACGACACAAACACGAATATGAGACATTTATAGTAACTGATCAGTTAAGAAAAAAGACGACGCTAACCCGGCAGAGTTTGAGTTTTGACTATATACACTGGAGTCTACACTTTGAGTCCGGACTCAAACTCCGCCGGGTTAGCGTCGTCTGTTTTCTTAACTGATCTGTTACCATAAATGTCTCGTATTCTTGTTTGTGTCGTGTTTATTTATTATTTTCGTGTAAATTATATGACGCTCTTCGTATGAAGAAAGAAAACTGTCCTTATACAGCCTGATGGTGTCACACAGGCTTCGAAACTAACTAGTTGTGCTAACAACAACATTGGATTGCTTAATAGCAGGTATTATTAAACCTTTTCCAATTAGAAATAATGTTAATTAAATGTGATTAAATACGACTATTTAAAAAATACTACTACTCTCGTCTCTTATTTGCACTGTGAACTGTTAAATATATGTCTATCAGTTAGTTCTTTATGCTTTTTGGTTCTTATGATTGCAATTAAAGTTTGAGAAACTGTTTTAAGTATACCTGGGAAGGTTTCTATCTGTTCTTCATTTTTTAAATCTGTTAGTGCTCTGTACCATGGCTGCTTTTGTAAATGGTCCCTGGACCAAGGGTGTAAGAGGTTTTAGGTTTGATGGAAGCCCAAGGAAGATTAAAATTCCCCTGCGAGCAAGGAAGGTGGGGAAGGGGGCTCAAATAGCTCTTGGTCCTAAAGCGGGTCACATGCAAACCGAGGGATTGCTCTATCCATGGGCTCTTAAAGACCATGAACGTTGCTGTATTATTTGTCTTTGACGTTCCCTGTAACTGATCGACTCCCACTTGGGTGAGTAGATCTATGTATTGGTATTGACACCTGATAGACAATATAGAAACTAAAATTGTCATGATTGATCATGCGTCGTCAGCGTCGAAACTATAAGAGGAGGTGTAACTTGTATGAATTTAAAACCCCTTGATTGATAAGGATCGAAGTGTCAAGTATGAGGTAAATTTGTAATTCCCTGGAAATCAACATCCAATATTACTCATCATTGCAACATTTAGAGTTGACACAAGTCAGTTATAATATTTAATTATTTATTTGCGTGTGTGTGTATGTGTATTGTTTTAAGACTTTGACAAATCCATCCTCATTTTATAGATCAATACTGACGTTTCTGTGATGTATGATAATGGACTCCAGTAGTTTTAATATAAAAGCGTACAGCTATAATTTAAAGTCACTGATAGTTTGATAGAGCAAGTAAAAATAATTTTGTTGACTCCCTTTATCTGAGTCAAACAAATGAATATTAATAGAACAGTTTACTCGATCATCAATGTAGACGTGGTCATGGCAACTTGCAAGTGAGAGGTCTAAGTCTCCCTGATATAAGTATACATTTTTTTAATAACTAAAATTTGCCTGGAAAGACCTTATCGTTGACCCCTGAAGAATGATGCCTGTTTGCCGTCCTCAAAACAACCTTTGAGTGTGGTAGATTCAATGTACGTACATGCTTACCTGCAAGTAGTTGCTGGTTTTCTTGATACCACTGGGACTGAACTTGAGGATGTGGCCTGTGGTGAGGGTGGAGATGTCAAAGATGACGACATGGCCAGGTCCTAAGTCTTCATCTATCAAGCTAGCCTCCAGAGTCATAACAAAGTACTTCATCTGAGCAATCATGTCATAGTTCTTGGTGTCTGAGGTGAGTGCATGACTGATCAGAATTTTGCAACCCTCAGGGGTTGGTTTGGGGCATATGAAGGTTTCACTGTAATAGCCAAAAGGAAAAATTAAGATAATATCTCAAACATCAGTCTCACCTTGTCACTTTATGTCAACACTCCACACTACTCATAATATGTAATGCTACAACTCTATTGTACGAGTATTTTATTTTGTAAATTTCAAACCTTCTGTCATACTTGTTGAAGATCTAATGTCCATGAAAATATTGTTTCAAATGTATCTGAATTTGGAACAGATGGTATTATTTTATATGTAAAATAATATTATGTGATTGTTCCAATGTTGTAAATAGTTGGTTTCAGTCTCCCATTTTTATCAGTAAATAAAAATCATTTTCAAGTCTAATGTTTCCCACTAGTTTATCCCTTCCTACTGTAGAGTGTAACAGGTTATGGGCTACTAAATTGAGGATAAGGTTGACTTGGAATGGAAGAATGCTTTGTTAAGTGTCAAATCTAAGCTGATCTCCACTTTTGAAAGAAGGACTTAATGATGAAAATCACCTAGAGTTCCTAGGTATTTCTATTGATAAATGTCATCAGGGTCTTAAGCTCTATCAATCGAAGTTGATTGAGAAAATAATCCATAAATTCGGGATGGAAAATACAAAACCGGTATCTTTGCCAATACTTCAGTTGGTAAAAAGTGACAAATGCTATACCAATTTGCCGTACAAACAACTTCTTGGAAGCTTAATATGCTGGGAACTAGACCTGATCTTTGTTATTCAGTTACATACTTCAGCATTTTTCAAAATTGTTTTGATTTCACACTGGAACCATCTGTAAAGTATTGTAAGATATTTGATTGGAACAAAGTATTTATCTCTTATGTACACTAAAGAACACTCAACAGGAAGGGAAACACAATGCTACAGCGACTATGATTTTGCAAATGACGTTAAAGAAAGAAAAAAATGGCTACACATTTAAGGTATTCGATAATACAGTTGCATGGAAAACAAAGAAACAACCTGTTGTAGCTTTATCTAGTTGTGAAGCTGAGTACATCGCTTTAGCAATTTGTGCTACTGAATGTGTTTTTATCTCCCGCTTGATGTCTGAAATGTTGTTTATAGAAGTGTTACCAGTATTGGTTTATGAAGATCATGCATCAAGATCCACGACTCTGGAGACAAAGAGATCAAAACACGGCCACGACTCTGGAGACAAAGAGATCAAAACACGGCCACGACTCTGAGACAAAGAGATTAAAACACAAGTTGGTGATTTTTTTTTAAAGAGCTATCAATTGCCAAGTTTAAAAAGTTCAGAAAAGAACTGGGACTTTTCTAAAAGTTTATTTAATCAGTTATGTTTGTTTAATTTGAATTGGATTGAAGAATTGTAGGGGAGTGTTGAAGATCAATTCTAATGTCCATGAAAATTGTTTCAATGTATTTGAAATTGGAACAGATGGTATTATTTCAAGTGTTAAATAATATTAAGTGATTGCTCCAATGTTGTAAATAGTTGGTTTCAGTCTCCCAATTTTTTAAGTAAATTAAAATCATGTTCAAGTCTAAAGTTTCCCACTATGTCATTCCTTCCTACTGTAGAGTGTAACAATACTGTTGTTATTTACGATGATTAAGGCCTGCCCAAACTGCGGGGGTACGCGGTCTACGGTATGGGTATTTATACCGCCTTGACAGATACACCGGTAGCTGTATTGTAGGGTGCCCACACTGGCGCAGTACAGAGATCAGTTGACATGCTGCTATTTCAATTTACAACTGCTCTATACTGAGAATATGCATACCGCTGAAATACCGTGCAGCAAAAATAGGGAATGCAGCTTTTTTGTGGTACGAGGGTAAATTGTACGGCGCTGGTGGCGGTATACCGCACCAGTGTGGGCGCTCCCATTAGCTCACATGGTGTTAAAATACCTGGCGGTTTACCCGTACCGCATACTGCGGCAGTTTGGGCTGGCCTTTAAGTTGGATAACATAATTTTTAATCATTATAATCAATTTTTAACATAACATTCGGAGGTGAGCATTTTTTGTACACTTTTCAAACTTATCTAACAGAAACATTTTATTACAGCCCATATAGTCATATAAGAGTGTAGGATTGTACGAAGTTCGGTTATTGCCTTTATTTTTTGCATAAATTTTACTCATCATAGTATAAATTTAATGAGAGATGATGACAGCATGCAGTTCTTTACTCTTTTCATGATTCTTGACAATTTTTGTAAAAGTTTGTATCATAAATATAGCTAACTTTACGTTTATAATGCGGTACCGGTAAATATAATAATGTTAAAACTTACAAAACATTTCTAATGTTAGTGAGAGAATCATTGTCAATGTCACGATCTTTGAATAGAGCTTCATAACCATTGAGTCTATGTGAGTAATAGTTGAAGATAAGTCTCTTTGCTGTTTCTAGGTCTTCATTTGCCACATGAGCAAACAGCTTCAAATCTGCATCTGATAGAAAGAAAATATTGAAAAGAATAAGGTACAGTGGAATCTCAACTAAGGGTCACTCTTTTATCATCAAACCTCTGTTTTCAACGCCTCTAAATGAATGTTTCAAAATTTTTAACCTAGGGATTTGCTACTCTAAAGTTTTATCATATTAAAGGAGTAAACCAATGAATGTATACAACACTTGAATGTATAATAAGTACTCAAAATGTCTACTCCTGTAATCCCTGATAGTATATATACGAGTATGCAGGGCAGGGTGTCCCATGAAGAGATTTTAATTTTTGAATTGATATACTAGACATATCGATTCAAACATGCTGCAAACTTGAAACTCTAAAGTTATAATAAATACATGTGTAAGAAATACCCCCCAGTCTCATTTAGTTCTGATCAATCGTAAAAAAAACTGCATAGCAACAAAATGACAACAAAATAATCGAAAAAGGTTTTCTAGCAGTGTACTATAAAAATGCATAGCAATTAATGGACATCAGTTTGAATGAATGTTATTGATTCAAATTGATTTAAAATATGATTTAGGTATCGGTGCCTATCTATTTAATTAATGTACTTTTATTTACTTAATTAACACTGTACGTAGACAAATCAAGACATAATTTGAATGGTTCACAAAAATGCACCATTTATTTTATGTTTTTCCATTTGGTTCCGATTGGTCAGAATCAAGGGGAACTTGAGGGTGTTTCACGTTTCTTGTAAAAATATGTCTAGCAATGAATAAAAAATATACAGCTAAAAAGGCCTACTACTCTTAAAGAGTTTTATTCTTTTTTAAATTTTTGTGGTTTGGTACATTCATTCTCTTTCTGTGTGCTTTATTGCCTATTTTCAAAGGTTTCCAAGAATAGCATTATCAATCAATATCAGTTTAAAATGGATTCTTTCAACTTTGTGATCACTTTTAACATACATATTTTAATAATTTTTTCATTGCTATGTAAATTGGGATATTGCTTAATGATGAACTGAAAATGTTTAGTTATATATAGAAATATCTATTGAATGTCAACATTAGGTTAGATCAAAGCAAAGTGCTAAGTGCTTATACGGTGTCAGAAAAGCTTTGAAATACCAGCTATAAACAATCAATTAATCTATAGAGATATATTTTAAATGAATCCAACTTTGATAATTTACTATACACATACTATATTACGGCCTGAGTTATGCTCTATTTTGTCAGTTTGAATAGAAATAATAGATAATCAATTTATGAATCATTAAAAAGGCACTCATCTACCCAAAAAAGACATGTTAGATGGAAAATTAGGACATACAATATGTCAGCATCAAATTATAATCCGTTTTCCTGTACAATTCATGATTATTATGACAATGACTTTAATTATACATATTATATTATGTGTTTTACCTGGTGTTTCTGGGATTTCACTTTGTTCATTGATCCATTCCTTGAGAGCAACAACAGTTTTGTCTAACTCCATGGTTACCCAAACCTGGACAAAACCTTTAACAACCATATTTGTTTGTAAGAGTACACAGGATGTTGACAAACTGTATTACAGGGGTATATGTACTTGCATTGTCTACTATTACTAAAATGCTTATTGCATTCGATCTAATATTCAATTGATAAAAGAAACAGGTAAATTAGAGTTACAATGCATTCATAAATATGTAATATTGCTTGTATTTCCTTTTATACAGTGTTTCCATGTACCAATCAGCCTGTTTTATGACCGTGCTGTACTGTACTGATTTTCACATAAAGTATTCTTTGATAATATTTTTCCAAACGAGTGTTCACTATTAAGAATAAGAATATTGTATTGGTATTGACCAAGTAGTTACATTTAGGAACAGTTGTCAAGCTATCCTTCCACGCCGACAGAAAAACGTCATCTACCAAGCAGGCGTTGAACATATCCAACAGTAGTTTTGGATTGTACTTAACAACGAGCTTGAGGATTTCCGCAAGAATGCCATCAGGACCTCTTTGATTTCTCAGGAATCAGACTGCGGATGAAAGTTCCTCTTACCAAAAGGCTGGGAACTTAGTTTCCTTATTAACATTTGTACACATGCTAACATAGTTCTATCTTCTCCTTAGGACGTAGTATTTTTGTAATTAACTTATAGTCAGCAGGTATCAGCATTGTCTATTTCAGTTTAGACATATATTTCAGCTAAGTATTATTTTTACTTTTGCAGCTATAAGACATAAAACAGGTATATAATTTGAATGAAAAATTATCTATTAATTTTTTTTAAGTATTCAAACTCAACCATTCAATATTTATTACATTTCTCTAAACTAAAGCTTAAAAGATAAATCCCGTGAGATTTGCATTTAAAATATGTAAACCTTAAAAATATTTTTATAAAACTACCCATTTTCATTCAATTAGAAATTTAAATTTAATGTGTCATGTGTCTGCCATTTTATTATTTTTTCTGGAAACTGGCATTTATTTTTAAAAGACTTTTTTTTAATTCCAACCGAATAAAAAAGCCCATAAATTAATAATAAATTACGATGATCTAGTAGGCAAAATACCATAACGGTGAATAAAGACTGATACTCAGATAAGATCGAGACAATAGTATACTTATTATTTTTACGGTTTTACTTGTCTAATACAATGTAAAACTAGTGCACATCAATCAATTTGTATCAATCATTTTATCAATCATTAAGATGGGATACCCCTATTTTTGTCAAACCATACGAGTTGTTAGTGCTCAGTTAGTGTTAGCGTCTAGCGAGTTGTTGAAAGATAGCTATCAATTTATTTTAACTTGTTTTACCTATCTGATGTATAAAAAGTAAATCCGTTGAAAACCCCTACACTTCACAACTGAATTCAAACCAAAACAGTAGTTCATTATTATTTATATCCAGATAACTGAAAAAAAGAAGTTGTAAAACTAGTCACAGTGTTTGATTAAGCAATGAAGTGCATTTTTTACATTCTTGAAAATCGTTTAAAAAGCAAGTTTGCCATAAACCATTAAACATGACGACATCGTAATAGTCCTTACAATCGTAATGTGATGGGACCAGAACCAATTGCAACATACCTGCTCGTTCAGGGCGATGCACAAGTGTCAAGAGAGAATCGATAAATGTTACTCTTCTACGTTCTACGAGTACTTACATAGAGAGATAAGTTACATCAGGTTTGCGGTCGAAAGTGATCCAAAGGTTTTGAATATCCAGACCATCTACTG
Organism: Macrosteles quadrilineatus; assembly: GCF_028750875.1. Taxonomy (NCBI): domain Eukaryota; kingdom Metazoa; phylum Arthropoda; class Insecta; order Hemiptera; family Cicadellidae; genus Macrosteles; species Macrosteles quadrilineatus. The sequence continues at coordinate 60,231 of NW_026542819.1, forward strand.
CGGCTGATATATAACACCACGTTTGCAATGTTCTTGCATTTCGTTCCTTTCATGTGTGGATGATTAACTAATGAGTGTATCAGTAAAAAATGTTTTACGCCACACTACAATGTTTTGGCGAACTTCCCACGCAAGGATTTAGTCCAGAAAACAGCTGTTTGTCGTCAGCTTAAACAAATGGGGTTTCATTGCGTACTACTGTACTGTAACGAATTTTACGCAAGACTGCATTATTTTGACGAACTTCCCACGCAAGGATTTAGTCCAGAAAACAACTCTTTGCCACCAGCTTAATCAAATGGGGTTTCATTGCGTACTACTGTACTGTAATGAGTTTTACCGGACACCAATCAGCTGATTATACTGTATTTAGGTGGCAAGGAATGTTTATAAATAAAAACATAACCTTTCTTAGAGGTTATGACTAGTGATTGTTGTTCTTTAGTTGGTGGTAATATATAAGGATTTGTACGGATTTAGTAGTATGCCGTAAAATATCGTACGTCGCTCGTCCAAAATGAGTTTACCGGACTCGAATAGTAATCCCGTACTCGACTTCGTCTCGCACGGGAACGACCACACTCGTCCGGTAAACACTTATTTTCAGGACTACTAACGTAATATACAATTACCTACGACAGTTTTTTAAAGTAGCCATTTCATTTCAGTTCTTAGGATTGAAAAGTTTCACTTAACAGCTGTTTACTTTCGTAACAGCATAGTTTCATTTCATAACAGCATAGTTTTTCTCACAACAACACGGGTAACGGACCAATGTGGTTCAAGGATTGAGAGAAAAGAAGTAAAATTGTAATGTTTCGAACGTCAACTAATCAGCTGATCAGTTGACAATTTAATTGTTGATCCGACTTGTTCCTGTTTATACTCGCGTATTCTTAACCTAAGAATTCAAATAGTGTGTTTTGTTTATTAAGCTTTGTTTGTGTCAAACATGTTGTATGGAATAGAGTTCTGGGGCAGCTGCTCAAATGCCGAAACCATTTTCAAAATTCAAAAAAAGATCCTTAGAATTATGAAATTTTCAAACCTAGGCAGTCCTGTAAATTATTATTTAGAGAATTGAAAATATTAACACTTCCGTCAGTTTATATCCTGCAAACATTAATCTCGATAAAAAAAAATCTTTTATCTTTTTTGAATGAAAACCATAACCATAATTATTTAACACGACATCGAAATGATTTTCAACTGCCCATTAATAGACTTACCTCACTTGAAACCCTTCCACAATATCTAGGGAAAAACTGTATAATAAACTGCCTGAAAAAAATATTAAATCATTAGAATCTCTTGAAAAATACAAAAAAAAAGAAGTTACCAAATTGCTGCTTAATAAAGGGTATTACAAAGTTAATGATTTTTTACATGATGTATATATTAGATTTCTTAGCATATTGTATAGTTATTATAGTTTTATGTATTTTAATTGTCCATGACCATTTCACCTGTTTCTCAGCTATGCTGGATCTGTAAAACGTTGTGTGAAAATAAATGATTTGACTTGACTCGACTAAACCACTACATATGTTTCATCATATTTGTCATTTTCAAGGTATACAGCAACATTAGAAACATTATAATATTTGAATTGGAATCGTCAAGTTGTAGAATTTTACTGGTTTTGGATTTGCTTATAAACTGTAATAGGAACTTCCTAATAACAATTGAGACTAATCCCCACAGAAAGTTTTGCACACATAGTATTGATAATGACTGTTTCCAATTATTGAATTGAAATCACAAATACACGAATAAATCACCAAATTAGACGAATATTTGCATGAATATTGTATGTATAAAAATATGCAACTTACCTTCGAAAATGACTACTATATAGGGTTGTTAACAACTTAACTGTGGCACCATTGGTATTTCAGAAACTATTATAATTATATGGAAAAATTATATGGATAAGTTAAACTTTTTTTCATAACATAAGAAAAATGAATGCTTAAAAATTTCCTTTATTTCCCAATAAGTAATGGTGGAATGTAAATACGATTTTATTCATACAAAGAATAATTAATAAATCTAAAAATTATATCTTCATTCTAAAAGATAATAAAATATAGGATTTTTAAATTTAATGTTACCCACACTATTTTAAAATGGTGCCCTTTTTATTACAGTTAAATTAATATTTTTAATGTATTCTATTATCCTTTTAGAATGATGATGCATTTCTAAGATAGAAGCTACTGGGTGCAGAATGTACATAACGCAATTGTTCTCATATCTAACATATCTAACTCCTAAACGAGTAGCTTGAGACGAAAAATGTGGTGTCCAGTAAGGAATTTTAGTTTGCCGTCATACTGTAAAATGGCGGCTATTTAATCCACTTGCTAGGGGGGTTCCCGTGTGCATTTTATGTATAGAAAAACACCCTAAGGGATCATGTAGGTACTATGTGGGTTATCATTTTTAACGTGGGTGCCAGCTTGGCAGAGTGGGCATAACCTCAGAATCCGCCATTTTAAAAATGGCGGCGGCATTTATTACATGAAACTCATCTGGAGCTTATATCTCGAAAACGGTAATATATAGCGAGTTACTTTAATTACAATAAATGTTGCTTACACAATAAGAAACAACTTTTGTATTTACAAAAATGCCCTAAATATAACTATTTAGGAGTAGTTGAGCAATTTATGCTAATTTAACCTATAAATTTTTACTTTGTTTGGCAAAAAATTCTAATATCTTTAAAAAAAACTGTTCTTTTTAATTTGGCACATAGCACTTATTGCTCTTTACATTTAAGGTCAAAATACCCCCACCGAAGCAAACCTGCAGACTAAGCAAACATTTACCTGGCTGCATTTCTACTAAAATATTAAAATTGTCATATTTAACCTATAAGTTTTATCTCTGTTGCCAAAAAAACTAATAATTATAAAAAGCTGTTATTTTGTAATTTGGTACATAGCACTTTTTCTTCGCATTTAAGGTAAAAAACCTGCAAAAAGCATTCGAGAAGCTTCTGACAGATATATAAGTTATTAAAATAATAATAAAATATTTTTAAATTAATTTTTTGTTATTACATGACGTATACAAATAAAAAAATATAGACCTTTCTATATAATGATTTTTTATTATCACAAATAATTATAGATCTACGGATGTAACAGTAACTATTATTATAATTCATAACATTTATTATTAAAACGGCGATGGAGCGGGAACGGGACCGGCGGCAAAGTTGGTGCATCGGCCAAGCATTGACGTCTTGTTAACACAACCAGTACCTTGACATTGTCTTTGGTGGTAGGCTGCTTCGGACTGCTATTGATATTGAACTAGTGGATCATAAAATTTGAGCGCAGTTATTGGATCTAAATTATAAGCCTTTTGGGTTAAGAGGATTTAGATCTGTTCCCTTTTATAGTCATCAGAAAAATGAAACTGTTCACAATATACTTGTGTGCATAGCGGCAGTCAACTACAGGAACACTTCTACATTTAAAAAAGGGCAACACGGTATGCCAGCTAGTTTCGTACACATGTGCAGCTTTGATTGGGACAGGTTTTGCAGTTGCAGCATTCTAATAGATCATTTGGGCAAAGCTGGAAATCAGATTTTGACCCAAAAACCAACAAAGAGTAACCACCATCACTGTATCCAAAACTCAAAGGATCGAGTTGAAAAAAGTGTTCTTCCAAGCAATGAATTTGGAAGTATGTACAATAAAAATCACGTAAGATATGCTGTCTAGTAGCTCTACTAGACAGAACTTCTTCACGAGCAAAGGATGCAGTTCTTTAAAAGTATTCGTTGTACAGTGACGGTGTACTTATATCCAGTGTCTTAGATCATTCATAGTTTCACACTGAGTATCCTTTTTTTAAATGTGAACTAGATACTTCTCTGTGTTTTTCAAACTTTATTCTATCTCTTCCTCCCCATCTTTTCCAAAGTCCATTAGCAAAGTACTAGGATTACATTTTAGGGTAGCACGCTTTGTTCCAAATTTGCTGGCAAAGTCACAGCCCGTTAAAATATGGAGTGCTGGGAGAACTGAGCAAAGGTTACTTCCAAGCCTGTTTGCTATAATGTGAACTAGTACATATCATGAAGTTCTGGCTGAACCAAGTCGCATCCACAATTCCTGCAAACCTTCCGAAGAGAATCCATTCATAAAGTGTAAAGCCAACACTACGACATCTGTATCCGAAGACAGAACTACGACTTAATTTGATAACTCGAGCAAAAATGATCCACTTTTAATGAAATTTATCACAAACGTGTAAACCTACGTTTTCAGACGAGTTTGGACTATTAAACCAGCACGATCGGACTATGGGAACGGGGGTTTATAGGGAGTTTTATGGGGTAAAATAGATTTTTCCGATTTTCAACCCTAAAAACACGAAATTTTATAATGAACCAAATTATTTTGTAGAGCTCAAAAAAGAAATAATTTTGTATATTGAAGCGTTGTTGTATGCCCAAAAGGTACGGAGATGATAAAAAAATAATTTAAAATTCCCATGTTATTCTTATGAAGAATAAATAAACTGTTTTAGTTTGCGTGTTTATGGATATATTATAATCAAATTTGAAAATGTTGTTTCATTAATACTAAGCTATCAACATTTCAATAAAAATATTTAAAAAAAAAACACCCCAATACCCAAAGTGGCATTTTCCGGCGCGCGCTCAAGTTTTTGTGTGTTACACAGGAAACCCCAATTTCACGTGCGAGGCGAAGCCAAAAATATGAGAGATATTTTCACGTACAAGGCGAAGCCGAGGACGGGAATAATGGATCAAGTGCTGGAAAATAACTTTTGGTACGAGTTATGAACGATACTTTTCATCACGACGCAAAAATACACAAATACACAGTATAACAGACCTCAGTAATATTACAACTATTTTATTTCTCAATTAGTTTGTTTAAACGTCAAAATAAAATAAAATCTTCTAAAAGGATACCTACATGTTTTCGATTAATGTTTAAAACATAAAATAAAAGAAAATGACCTAAAGGAAACCTACGTATATTTCACAGTAAATCTTTTTAAACATCAAAATAAAAGAATAATACCCCCACCGCAGCAAACCTGTAGACTAAGTGAATTTACAAGTTACCTGGCTGGATTTCTACTAACATATTCCCTGAAAATTGTCAGATTTATTTCCTATTTAAATAGCATTAGTTTTAATGAGTACCTAGGTTTTCTGCTACAGGGAAGGTATTGAGATGTGTTTTTATTGAAATGTTGATAGCTTAGTATGAAATAAACAAAATTGCCAAATTTGATTAAAGTTGATCCACAAACAAGCAAACTACAACAGGTTATTTATTCTCCATAAAAATAATAAAAATAACATGGGAAATTAAAATTTAAAGTTTGTTTTTTTAATTATCTCCGTAACCGTTAGGTATACAACAACGCTTCAATATACAAAATTATTTCTTGTTTTAAGCTCTACAAAATAGTCTAGAAAGAAATTGTGGAATTTAATATTTTTAAAGTAAAAATGGGGGAAAACAAATTTTTAACCCATAAAAGCTCCCCATAAACCCCCGTCCCCATAGTCCGATCATGCTGGTTCGTGAACTCGTTCTAATAAATGTAGGTTTACACGTTTCTACAAAATTTAATCAAAATTGGATAAATATATGAATTTGAATGGAGGGCGTTATTGGCCTCTGGGGACCACAAAACGAAACAGTAAATCGGTCCCGAGTCCAGGTCTTACCGTAAGGTCTACGGCAATAGCTTATTCTCTATATGGGAAATTCGCTAAAACAACTTTTAACAATGCATACAGCAGATTCAAATAATTAAATCAAACCGTACCAAAACACTAGCGCGCGTAGTGAGTAAATGGAGAGCGAGGGAAAGTAAATTTAGAGCGAAGGAAAATCAGCTGATCGATTTTCCCTCATACTAAGTTATAGCTTGGGAAACGACTACTCTCATGGATGTAAGCTTTACAGTAACCGTGAGCTGCGAGCTTAAGAATTAAGTAAACCAACTGGTATTCGGTGTTTTAATTTATGTAGTATATAATGTGCCAGTTTTGTTATCACGAGAAGAGATGTTTTTATATTTCATGTTAGTTACTAGTCAATGCCTTAAATCAAGTCGATACGGCATATCCACACCAACCATGGTTTAGATGTTTGAACCGCTCTTAAAGCGTTTAGTGTCCTCTGAAATGCCTTGGTGATGAAACTGGAAATGATAAACAACTTACACAAGCCTTGATTTAGGTTACGATCCATAAAGTTAATTACAGGTTAACCAAAAATATACAAAAATATGAAATACACCGTTTTATATTATACTCGAGCCTAATCATATCCATATACAGTTACATTTTACAAAAACCCAATCACATGTAACGACTGTGGGGATTTCCTCCACTCCTGGCATTACTGTAAACCCTGTAAACAGGTCATCGTTAGACTAATTCCCTAAGTTTAGTTTACAAATTGTGGTGTTCAGGGTTAGAAGGGTTATGAAGGGTAGGAGGGAGAAATGGGAAGGTTAGATGAGTCACGTCTTAGTAATTACGTTTCAAGCCAAGGACGTGGATCTTGTTCTTTCAATCAACTGGAAAATCCTTTCTACGGAGGTAAAAGTTTAATCTACAAAAAACCTTTGTCAACCATTGCATGACTGGCTTTGCTTTAGTAGGCCTATTATTTTTACTATAATAATAGATTACCGGTAAATATTCACCAGTTCGTCTGAAGGCATTTGTGTCAACTAAATAATGTTTATCTCCATAATAAGAATAAGAAGAGTAAGAATAGGAATGTATTTATTTTCTTGAAAGCAATATTACAAAACAATACAAATGATAAAATGATAAACATACAGTATACTGTTGTATTTTCATTCGTAAAAGAAATAAAATAGATTAACTTCCTACAACATAAAAATCATTTAAATCTATTACATCTAAACTAAGAAAAATATAAATTCAATTAAAATCCCTATGTAATACATTAAACAACACTTTTTCCAAGAAAATTTTGGCAAAAATTTTATAGTGTGCAGATTAGGCTTATTCTTTGGTTTCAGAAGTAGTTTGTAAAAACAGTATATTGTATTTGGTCGCAGACCTGATAGTGATAACTATAAGGTTGGTAATCTAATGACAGCTATAACGGTCGTGACAATTTTTATTTTTATTTTCTGTTGGCAAGTAGATCATTCTCATCCTAATATGCAGTAGTCCAAAAAAAACGAAAAAAATTCCTGTTCAAGCATGTGCTAAAATTTGCATCCATTCAAATTTTTTTTACTTTTGGAAATGTTTTTTTATTAAATTTCCAAATTTCTGTCCTTTAGTTTCGATACTAGTCATGGTAAAGATATAAATTTACAATAACTGTTTGGCACGATTCGATAATTAGGATACGTTAACACGTCTAAAATAAGAAAAGTAATTCTGTACAATAGCAGTGATGCTACAAACCATTTCGTATCCACACAAAGTTTCAACTGATTTGGAAACCTAATACCATAACGTCATGACGGAAGTTTCGAACATTTGGAACAGCGTTGTGATAAGATCCGAATCAGCAGCAGAATGGGTTATCGCTATCGCCCTGCACGCTGTCGATTGCTGATGATATTGCCATCAGTTCTGCATCAGTTACAATGACTTCACGCTGTGTGGTGACTCTTTTGACAAGTTAATGAAATCCTTACGGTTATAAGCAAGTCGACAAATTGGGTGTTCAAATGTTTGCACTAATTTTGTCTAATTTTTGTCACTAATTTTTGCACTAATTATTAATTGTCAGTTGAACAGTATTTTCATTTTGTGTATTGCCTTACGGATTACTTAACTAATTGTATACAAGTGGTAAGTTGCCTTTATTCTATCCAAGTAATCAATGATGACTTACTTGGATTACTTGGACAGAATAAAGGTAACTTAACCTCTTGTATACAATAACGACTTAAAGGATTACTTAAACAGAATAAATGTAACTTAACCTCCTGTATACAATGACGACTTAAAGGATTACTTAAACAGAATAAAGGTAACTTAGCCTATTGTATACAATGACAACTTAAAGGGTTACTTAAACATAATAAAGGCAACTTAACCCCTTGTATACAATGACGACTTAAAGGATTACTTGGACAGAATAGAGCTAACTTAACCCTTTGTATACAATGATGACTTAAAGGATTACTTGGACAGAATAAAGGTAACTTAACCCTTTGTATACAATGACGACTTAAAGGACTTCTTGGACAGAATAAAGTTAACTTAACCCCTTGTATACAATGACGACTTAAAGGATTATTTGGACAGAATAAAGGTAACTTAACCCCTTGTATACAATGACGACTTAAAGGGTTACTTGGACAGAATAAAGGTAACTTAACCTCTTCTATACAATGAACAGTATTGTTAAAACGTCTTGCTTAAGTATATGCACAACCTGTAGCTTTTGCATTACAATACTTTGATTTTTTTGTGCCGCCATTTCTCCATTACGTGATAAAATCTAAACACGATCTCCCTATCACAACGTTAAATCCAATAACTTAAGTCATTGGACTTCAGTTTTCCTCGTACTATCAAAACTTACGACTATGACTGTTATGGATGTTTTGAGTGCGTTTATAACATAGTGTTTAGTTTCATCTAACAATACTAAGTTTGATGGTTTGGATGTCCATTCAAATCCTACAAAGCAAACCTTAAATTCAAAATCGTAAAGCAATAAATGTTTATTGATGTAAAAAAAAATTTTTATTTCACATTTGAGTGGGTCATTTTGGGATGCAAGCCTGTTGGTATTCATTTATATTGTGAAACTTACTCCTTTTTTATTTGTATTGATACAAATTGCCCTACGCATGATTTCAATATAACCATTGTACAATACTTATTTAGAGTTATTCAGAAAGTTAAATTAAGAGTTTCTTGGAATTAATTTAATAAAAAATCCACTTTCATTTCCACATCCTCATAGCTATAAAACATATGCATTAAAATGTGATGATTAATATCACAATTGTATAATTAATTCAAAATCCTCATCAATAGAAAGGGATTGCAAATATTACATACTTAGTAAATGTAAAATAGTATTATTTTAGCATAATAAGTATGATTATCAAAGAATACATATACTGTACTACGAACGATAGTTGTCAATTCATTATCAAAGATTTGATCGAACATGGCTGTACATATAATGGTATAACCATATAACAGCAAGGACTTCTCACACAATTAAAATGTTTACAACAATATTTATCACACATTATTTAGGATAAGCTGCGCGGTGGTTCTTGAGTTCAGCATAAAAAGTAGTTCAAAATGATGGGTCACAACACCACCTTCATATTTAAAATAATTTATCACATTTCAAAATGGCGGATCCAAGATGGCGGCCGAAAAAATACATCCGTCATTACCAAGTGAAAATAGGTCGGCAATGAATGGTGGTGTATACTTATCTTTATCTAGCACTATTTTGAGATTATGGTCTTAGTTTGTAAATGCACAATGTTAAAATGGGCTAAAAATAAAGTTATAAAAAGTTCTCATAACTTTAGAATGGATAAAGATTTTTATTAAACGGATTGCAGCATCATATTCGGCGTAAAAACTACTTTGAAACGATTGGTCACAACCCTACCTTTACATTTAAAAAAAAACTTTGTATCCAATATGGCGGATCCAAAATGGCAGCCAAATATTTATAGCCAGTAAAAATGAAGTATTTACTACTCTACAATGATCATCTGACGTGGTCCAGAGTTGATATCTTAAGAAATGTAGAAAAAAGTAGGGGGACAACTCATTTAAAACTCGCCCTGTATATTTTTCTTACTCTAGAACAATGCCCTAAAATATTGGTAGAGAGTTCCGGGACACCATGTATATACATTTTTGTATAAATTAGTCTTAGCTACAGTCAGACCTGGCAAGACTGATAAAATTATAAACTAACCAGTGTTTGTCTTTAATTTTCTTCATAATTGATTATACAAATTTTTAATGTATGTAAAAAGGGGAAAATAAATTCAATACGTATTCATTTTATATGTACTATAAAATGTACTATGAATAAGTAATTGAGGGATGTGTCATATTCCAGCAAAAACCATAACTAAATTACCATTGTTAAGCGTTGTTGCTACCTATATACAGTGCGTACACAGACCCAAACAGTTTTACAAACTTTTTGAAGTCATTCAATCGTTTCCAAAGCGATTTCCTCGATTTTTGAGTGATTGTATTTGTAATAAACTAAAACGTCCATTCATATCCATCCTTAATTTATTTTTGAAATTTGACGGGGTGTTTCTGGTTTCAATGTTAATTTGTTAAAATTACCATCATTTTAATACCAAGTCTTAACGATTACATTCTGGGTAGTTTTTAGGTTTCTAAGAACCAAGTTTCACAAAAGGAGAATTGACGAGAGTTCACAAAATGACATTGTCAATAATTACAATTGTCGGGCTACAGCTGAACTAAGCGGAAAAAGTAAAGGAACTACCAAGCATTCTAGACTTATTTTTACATATCAAATCTAGTTATGGCCCATTACACTTCTTTTAACTCCCCATATAATATAGTTTTATTGTAAGCATAACACCACACATTCAACTGTAGTGAACACCAAACCAAACAAAATGTTAAGAGTAGTCTAACCTCAATTTTAGTTTTTTGAGAAGCTTCTTAAACTACTCTGAGAGTGGGAATCACAAAGTGTGCCATGTTAGATGGTGCTGGGGGGGGGGGGTCTTTGGGGCATAAGCGTGTCAAGAGCGTATTAAGCCCTTCGCCGTCGCAAGACCTTCAAACGCTCCAAGTTTTGCCAACTTAAATTCTATTGTATCGATTGCCTTTGTCAGAATTTTTGTATAGTCCTTTCTTGCTATTTACTTACCTCGTGTTGATTTTCGTTGCAAAGCTATAAAAATCGTTTATTTATTGTTGGTAATTGTGACATTATGGTTATGACAGTTAAATAACGTTTATGCCACACTACATTATTTTGACGAACTTCCCACGCAAGGATTTAGTCCAGAAAACAGCTGTTTGCCGCCAGCTTATTCAAATGGGGTTTCATTGCGTACTACTGTACTGCAATGCGTTTTACCGGACACCAATCAGCTGATTATACTGTATTTAGGTGGCAATGAATGGTTATAAACAAAAACATAACCTCTTCGACTTCGTCTCGCACGGGAACGACCACACTCGTCGGGTAAACACTTATTTTCAGGACTAGTAACGTAATATACTATTACAAGATGTTTCGAGATTTAGATTCTCTACCCTCCAGGTGAGACAGTATCCAAACATAATATTAGTAAAATAAACGCAGGCTCTCTAATTATTGTTTTCTTGTATTATCATACACTTCTATGTGAGGGGTTTATTTTGTGGTGTTCAGCTTATGGCTGAGTTTGTGACTAATCGTGTTATGTTTTAGGTACTTTCCCTCCTGAGGACGGGATCGAATTCCAGATCCTGGAACGTTATGAACATGAACACTATCTCGATACAATAAACTATTCTGCATATACGTTTGCTGCAAGGGGAATGGCGGAGAGTCATCAAAACCATCATAACATAACCATCATAACAGTGTCCGATTTACTACTGTGATCAATAAACGCGCAGAATTTGTATTTCAAACGTTATCAGATTTTTGAAATACTTCTAAAACATTAGTGAAATGTGTGATTCAAAATCTTGTAAATTCATTAAAAACCCCTCCCTCTCCCCAATAAAACTTTATCATATTTTTGTAGGTCGGAAAGTTGTCCCGATCTACTTTCAAAATTAAAAAGCTTGTTTTAGTTAACAAGAAAAGAGTGCTCTTTAAATTTGTATGAAATTAAGTTAGAGGCTGGCCCAAGTTCAACTAAATTACAAGGTTATCAGTTTATCTATTTTATTCGATTAACAAAAGTAGCCTCTTGCCATAGGCTTTTAGATTATGAACTGGGCTTGTATTTTCAGTTTTCTTTCGCCTGTATACTTTAATTTGAGTTTGCTATTCTAAATAATATCAACTAGATAGTGCCATATAAAAGTAAAGTTAATTTAGCTTTATTTATAATATTTATATTAATGAAAAACTAAGGTATTTTCAATTCCTTTATATTTGGTTGTTTTAGCCATTATGTCCACAATAGTATTGACTATTTATGTTATGTATTCTTACAAGAGGGGTATTTTACTAAAACGACATAGTATTAGTGTTATAAAAAATCAAAACTTACAACAGTTTGTACGGAATTTTCCTCCTTGTCTATACGTCATTTTCAGAGGAGATGAAGAGAGTGATACTCAAACGCGGTCCAACCCTATGCTTTGTGGGTGAGCTGGGAATTAAACCCGCCACTTTCACACCGAAGTCCAAAAAGTTAAACACTAGCCTAGCAACACACCCACGTTTTTCATAGTCTTAATGTATTTGTATCCTTAGGCTTATAAATTGTTACGAGTTCTCAGTTAAAATATTTTTAAAATAAAAAGTTTGAAAACATTTTTTCTACTGTCGAATATACAGATTTGTTTGTCAATCGTCCATGGTTTAGAACGGTAATTTTCAAGCTGAATACGAAGTCGTCAAAAGATTATCTTCATCCCTGAGTATATTTTTTACCGCTTGGTATTCAATTTCAGAATGTTAGTAACCGTGATTACCTGAGCAAAAACTTGGCGTATTTGACGATATAAATGGTATTTTTCACCTGAAACATGTTTTATTATATTTTTAGGCCAGTGATACAACTATAAAACAGTACAACTCATAAGACATGTAGGAGTAGAAAACCTGACGCCATTCTTTTAAAAAATAGTAAAAGATTGAATCATTATTAAATTTGATTAGTCGCCCGTCACAATCGGGGCCAAGCCCAAGGGGGGTTGGACATCTGGCAAACAGCTGTTTCGTCTCATACCACATTCTACACACACATCAGTTGTACTAGGTCGGGATAGTGAAACGCACATTGTTCGTTTCCATAGAGTATTGTGATGAAGTATTTTAATATGAACTGCAAATAAAATTACAATTCTGCGTGTTAGTGTTACCTTTGACTATGAAAAGAACTAGACATTCCATTCTCGTGTTCAAGTTATATCCTGTTAGGAATCAACGTAGTTCGATTCTGTCAGTGCGCTGATGTTGGATGCCGATTTCTACTAAATAAGCTAACCTTTTCCCCAAGCCAAAGCATCTAAAATAATGTAGAAAACATAATGTTGACATTAGCGCACTTTATGAGTAGCTCGCTCAAATGTTCTGTTAAGATTTTTTTTGAAATGGCCACAGCCGGATGAATGGAATTTCTACTTCAGTGTCCAAAAATATACGATTTTACACAACAAATAACAATATTTTATCAGATTTTTTAGCAGATTTTAAAATCAAATATTTGATCCCTAAATCCCAAGAACTGCATCTCAAAATTACACAACAAGGCATCTTTATTATTACGTCACATCCTAGTCTTTAGATTTAGGTTTGCCCTCGTTGGGTTTCATGGAACAATTTATGGTTAGGATCTTTATATTCTCCACAAGGTTTGCAATACACTTCCCCGCACTCGTGTGGGGTTGATCGGTCTCTAAGCCAAACTAGTTTCCACAAAGACCAATGGTTTGACAACTTACAACCAACTGTATCTGAAATTGTGCGCTCTTTGAAGGCTTAGCCCACTTCGAGTTAGGATGATCGATTTTGCCTGGTTTTAACTTCTCGCAAGTTAAAGTTATGGGATAGTAATGGTATATATCATGTACGGAATGATGACAAAAGAAACTCTTTTCAAATTGGTTGTGAAATGAGTAACATGTTTGGGTACATTCATCAGCAGTAACAACATCCTCCTATCAAACAGCAGCTCTAGGTGCAGGGAAGCTGTAAGAAGTGGGCTGGTTTAAACCCGTTTCGCCCCGAAGTGTATTTTAAACTACGGAACCTGGTATCATGTGATTAATAATAAATAGCTTCTTGATCAGCATTGTACGTGTTATTCGATTTACGGAAAGTAAATATTAATAAAAATAATGACAGGAGAGGAAAGTATCCCAGTCTGGAGATGAGTGAGCTTTTAGCGGTAGACTGGGGTCGTGATCGCGGGAGTCCGGTATTACTAAGAGCTCAGACAGAGCTCCCCTGTGTGAATTAATGTACTATACCTTCGTCTCTACAAATACCCCCACCGCAGCAAACCTGCAGACTAAGCAAATTTACATTTACCTCGCTGGATTTCTACTAAAATTTCCCTTAAAATTGTCAGATTTATTTCCTATAACTTTAATTTTAATGAGGACTTAGGTTTGCTGCCACAGGGAAGGTATTAAGGTGCTTTTTTATTGAAATGTTGTTAGCTTAGTACTCTTTTTAAATTTAGTGATATTTTCAGTGGTTTTTAATATCACCTGGAAAATACTTAAAAATGTTAGTCCTATGTAAGTTTTTTTTTTACAAATTATGAATTTATGTTACACTAGAATTATGGATTTTATTATGGTATTATACCAGATGCTTTCAAAGTAAAAACTTTCAAAATATTTTCTTCAAATTAATTTTAGAATTTTCTTTAATTGATTTTTAACTAAGAAAAAATATTTTCAAATATGCTACATAAAATCAAAATCAGATATTAATAAAAGACAACATTTTTCATCACGATATGCTGTAGAATAAAAATATTCGGGGACATCTTCTGGGAATTTTCATGTATTGAAGCAATCAGCTGCTAAATGTTTGGTCCAAGTCTCATTCGAGGAGAGAAACAACAATGTCTAAATTTAATTTACTCAAAGTTGTTTGAGTTTGCGACATTGATTTATCATGCCACCAGTATTTAATCTACCTTCGCAAACATTGAATGCAAGTTGAAGCTTAGTATATAGCTTAGTATATAAACATTGCATATTGTACATGATTGCTAATATGCAGTTTTAGTCTTAGAAATATATGATGGAAAATATTTGGTCTCATTACATGGATGGGTAAACTCTAAGCTCAAAGAGAAATTTTATAAGACTTAAATAGAACTGTTTGTTAATCAGCTGTATTCTAAATACTTAATATTTTTAAACTCGTTACTTTTACTTGGAACTCATTCTTCTTCTATATTTTACCTATTTTTGTCGATAGTCGTTGTGTAAATAAGTGATTTTACAGCTAGATATAAAGGAAAGCGACCTGAACGTTGTATACTTTTCCACAAGCATTGAAAGCGAATAATTTTGAATGTAGTACTGTATAAACCAACTTATTTACGGGAGCACAGAAAATATACACCGTGTCCCAAAAAGAATGGATCAAATCTACAGCTTAATTTACGTGTTACCAAAGGTCCTAGCAAAGTCAACTATGACTAATTTTAAAGCTGATATCTTAGAGTTTCTTTCGGTTCCCTTCAACAGAAATCAGCTGTTCCATTGTTGTAGGCTGCTTAACATTTTAAAACATTATAAGTTGTAATAAATAGAGTTGCAGTTGAAAGCACGGTGTATTGGATGATTTATAAAGATAACGTCTGTGGTGTGAATTTTTAGGTCTTTGGTTTTGTGAAAGATCAAGTGTGTCTATCGCTCATTCATCTCAATTATAGATCAATTTAAAGCAAAGATAAGGGAAGCATTTGGAAAAATTACACCACAATGTGCAGTAAGATTTGGAACATGGACTTGATTTCTTTGACTAAATAGCGGAGAACATGCATAGATTAGGCAGTGAAACAATGGTAGGAAAAACTTATGAAGCTAAGGAAAAAAGTGTATATAAAGTTATCTTTTTATCTTTAATAATAAAGTATTTATGCAAGTTTACTTTTGATCCATTCTTTTTGGGACACCCGGTATATACAACAAGATCGGAGCTCTAACAATGATTGATGAAACAGATCAATCTCGACTTTGATATGTATTCTAGTAAGATTCCACAATGTTGTATTCCAGTTAGGTTCCACGTTGTTATTTCCTCATTTTTCACATTCAATACCAATGTTTTATGCCATTTATTTATTTGATTTTTTATACCATCTTATCCGTTTTCCCAATTAGGAATCACTCAATAGTGCTGGGCATTTTCGGTGTAAAAATACATTTAATATCCTACTGTATCGTATAACTGCCTACTGGGTTCATAAAACAATTGACTTTGAATATTACAAGTAGACTTATCATGTCGTAGTAAAATCTGAAGCTTGCTATTGTGTTTGTTAATGACTTAACCTACAATTGTTTTTTAAAGTAGCCGTTTCACTTCAGTTCTTAGAATTGAAAAGTTTCACATAACAGCATTGTTTACTTTCATAACAGCATAGTTACCTTTGTTTTACTAAAACAACACGGGTAACAGATCAATGAGGTTCAAGGATTGAGAGAGAAGAAGTAAAACTGTAATGATTCGAATTTCATATAATCAGCTGTTTAGGCCAATTTAATTGTTGAGTGGTGCAATTAGTGTTTGATACAATCACAGTGTTTCGTTGCATCACAGTCAGTGGCAATGAGAGGTTATACAAATGGTTATAAACGACAACATAACCTTTCTTAGAAGTTATGAGTAGTGATTTTTTGTAATTAAAGCACTGTCGTAGGTGAAGTAGTGTACGCAACTGGCGTAAATAGTGTTAACGATACTCGTAGAAGTTTTTAAGGCACTCGCCAAAGCTAGTACCTTTAATTTTCTACCCGTGTCGTTAACAATATCTTTAATCGTTGCGTACACTACTTTTAAGCGCTTGAGTAGAAGAACCGTTTTTTTATTTTAGGACATAACTTACGATTCGTGCCCAGAAGCCTATCAATGGCTTGTCGATATACAGTTGTATTTAGCTAAAACAGTTTTAAAATAAATAATAAGGTGTTTAGGTTAAATAGCAAGAAACAAATAATAAACAACAAAACGCCTACATAAGGTGGACATTAAATTAACATTAAAATTGTCTTCAGCTGAACCATAGGGATAATTAATATATAAGGGCGTATAATACATCTATGCTTAAACAATCGAAGCTTTAAATAATTATATATTGTATTCCTAAGATTAAACAGTAATTTATTTACAATAGTTTTACTGGTACCTATTATATACATTTTCAATTGTTTTTATCTCTTACTAATATTAATTCTATATGAAAACGAGTACAAAAAAGTTACCAGGTTTTATCCAGTCAGATAGCCTACGATTTATTTATGTTAATCATTGAAGAGCTTCGAAATTTGTTGATGAGCCATTAAATAGAGTGTAATTAGAGTTAAACATGATTTATTTCCTTTGAAAAAAGGTTAAAATAACTCTAGGAAGAAATGAGGTATCCAATTATTGATATTTGAAAATCTGTTTACGGAAAATAAATAAAAGAAACGTCTTATAACACTTAAAACGAATATTTACGCTTATACTGTTACTCACAAGACGGTAAATATACAAAAAAGATGGTAAGTGGTGATCAATTTCGATTGGACACTCCAATCATCATCAGACCCAATAGGCGAATGACACTTACCATTTTAGCGAATTTCCCTATAGGTAAGTAGCGATTACCGTAGGTGGCACGGTAAGAGCTAGGACCGGGACCAATTTACTTTTTCATTTTGATGTCCCCAGAGGCCAAAAACACCATTCGTTCAACGTCCGTGAACGCGATAACTTGAGTAATTTTTGTCCGATTTTGATGAAATTTGGTTCAAAGGTGTAAGGTGGGATAAACTTGAATGATCACGAACCAGCATGATCGGGCCATGGGAATGGGGTTTTACAGGGGGTTTTATGGGATAAAAAAATGGTTTTTTCTCATTTTTGACCCTCAAAACGTAAAGTTTTCCAATTTCTCCCTAGACCTTTTTAAAGAGCTTAAAAAACAAATAATTTAGTATATCATAGTGTTTTGTACGGTTATTGGTAACAGAGAAAATTAAAAAAAATTAAATTAAAAATTCCCATGTTATTCTTATGGAGAAAATGAAAACTGTTGTAGTTTGCTTGTTTATGAACATATTTTGATCGAATTTGGAAAATACTGTACATTCATTTCTTACCAAACTAACATTTTACAAAAAAAAAAGACTTTTTTACTCTCCCTGTTGCAGCAAACCTAAGCACTCGTTAAACTAATTCTATTTAAATAGGGAATAAATGTGACATTTTTAAGGAAGCATTTTAGTGTAAATCTAATCAGGCTAATGGAAATTCGCTTAGTCTGCAGGTTTGCTGCGGCGGGGGTATTTTTGTATATTTACCGTATTGTGAGTAACAGTATAAGCGTAAATATATGTTTTAAGTGTTATAAGACGTTTCTTTTATTTACTTTCCGTAAATTTAATAACACATACAATGCTGATCAAGAAGTTATTTAGTGAACAACTGTTTATCAGAGGTTAACGTAATAATGTTATTTTAACATTTAAGACTCTCGTACTCGAAATAGAGTTTAACTTGTAGAGCAGAACTAACATTCCTCCATCAGCGTTGAAAGGATATGTATTGATATTTCTTTGGTCATTAGAAGTTTACTAACCAAACTTCCAGCGACATGTTTATTATAAATTTACGATTTTATCAATTGAAAACACTTTTGTGAGGTTAAGGAGTATATATTACAATCAATATCTCAATGAGTATTTTCTCAGATATGACACCAACTTATATAATTGTTTGTAATTTACATTATAGAGATTTTTAGCGTAAAGATAACATTTATTTATTATTATTTAAAATAAATGTACCCTTTTATCGTTTCTATTCTCGTGTCCGTGTCCATGTTCGTGTATTTATGTACAATAATGTCTATCGAGACCTTCTGATGAAGTGATTTTGACATCCCTGGACGCCCGAAGATGACTTCGTGAAAAGTTGGGACTAGTTGCGTCCTTTCAACCACAATTTGGATTACAAGAAGCTGGTATTTACACATTTTTTTTCCTACAGTTACCTAACAATGTACATGTTCTCTCACTGATTTGAGAAAGCAAAGTGGCCAATTCGCTCATCAGTGAGACAATGTTAACATTGTCTCACTCTAATTACTTTGTCTCACTCCAGATTTGCATCGTGAAGGCACGAAATAGTGAGCGCGTAACATGCAGTCAACGTCGTATGCGCGCGAAATACGTTGGCAGCACTGGCTGTAAATCAGCTGGTCAGCTGTTGTACTGTTGTATTTGTCACTTCGCATTAAATGTTATGTTAAAAGTTCACTTCTGTGTAAAAATAGGTTATGTTTCTTCACCAATTTATTTGTTTTATGGTAACTGTAGGAAAAGTATAATGTGCAACTCGAGTTCAAAGTACAATTGCCTCACTCGAGAAACCATTCCTCACTCGCCTACGGCTCGTGAGTAAGGATTTCTCTCGAGTGAGTCAATTGCTCACTTTTCTCACTAGTTGCACAAATAACTATTATATTCAACGGAATCCGGAGGATAACAATAAAAATGTAATGTGCATTTTGCACTTATGTAATCTTAGTTTTGTTGTCAACGTTGTCAACAGGATCGTCATATGTCAAATAGCAAGAAAAATAAGTGATGTATTGAATAGGTTCATACATTATATGATGTAAATTGCTAGTAGGCCTAGTTGTAGTAGTTTCATACTACAATTTCTTCTCATGAACAATATAAAAAAAATCAATTGGAAATCCTCAGAAGTAGACAGCCCACAGAAATAAACGTCAAATTATCTGATGAACTAAACTTAAATTCATATTTTATTTTCCACGCAATTTACCTTTTTATTAATAACGTAAATATTATGAATACAGAATCCGTCCGCATATTCGAGAAAACATAGGAAGAATTAATCGAATGTTTTAAAATATATGTATCAAAACCAAATGGTTTACAACTTATGGAGTTAGTGAAATATAAATAAACAGAAAAGAAAGGCCAAGGTTGCAAAAATTGATTACAATTTGTAAAAGGTGATAAAATATTCTTAAACCAGAATGAAGATCATATATAACCTTTACAACAATACCAACTTTATTCTACACGAAATAAGGAAAATAATGTTTTAAATTATCACGCAATCAATAGCATTAGTCTTCAATCTACTACCTAACAATTAATTATTTTTATAATCCAATACTAAAAGTAATATTTAAAAATACATGACGTACTATCTCGGTGTAAACTAGGTTTACGTAAAAGTTAACTACCACATTACAAAACGCGTTATCGTTTCCCTACCTGCTTGTCTATTCTGTGTTAAAATAGCATTACATAATAATTGGCTTTTATCAAATTTTGCTGTTTATCCCTCTAAGTCTAGCATAGATAGCATAACTAGCTGATAAACATTTTAACACAAGCAACTTTAACTATTCCATGCTACTATCGCAACATTTTCCAACTTATTACAAGGACATTCCTAAATGTACTCAACAATTAATTACCATTGGCTTATTGATTTGCTAGTTCACTGCTGGTTTATTGACCAATATAAAGAAATTGGTACAGTCTGGGGATGTATATAAAAAAGAGTTAAGCATTTATATAATAACAGTAACAGAAATACAGTAGGACCTTGATAACAAGACTCTCAAGGTGATTATCAAATAAGACTTGTTATCAAGGTTGACTTCTTATCGAGGTTTGCAATAACATGTAATTAAAGAGTAAAATAAATTTTAGGGAGTTTGAAAATGACACTGGTTATCAAGCAGAACTTGTTATCGAGGGTCTTGTTATCAAGGTTCTACTGTAGTTACATTAGTTAGTAAGGGTTACAAAAAAAGTTGTTGATTAACATTCGGATTGGATTAAAAACTAACGTTGAAATGAAAACAGTTAAAAGGAAAATATTTAATCAGTATCTGTATAAGTTTTGCATTTTTATCAACTAGATCCCATATATTTGTTGAGTAGGCCTAGTTACCATTCAACAACAGTAGGAAAGAGCGTTTGAAGTGTGGAACATTAAAACCTCGAGATGTAGGCCTATTAATTATGCAATGTTCATGACGATATGATTCAGCAGTTGATACAGCACGCGGCGGGTATTGCCATCCCAACATTCGCACACAACAATGACTCATTGCAATTATTCACGAGACGGGATCTTGTAACAGTTAAGTAAAAAAGGTAGCTTGCAAGTCAAGTTTTTAATTTCACTAAACAACAGGATACAACTACTGTTTATTTTCTAAAGGTTCAGTGGTACAACTTATGTTAAAAGTTTGGTCATTTAACAAATTTTAAGTTATCAAACTCTCATTCAGAGTTATAGCCATGTTTTATGACAGTAACCATGATTTTACAATTATCAATGAATTTGTCATAAACTATAAACTACACTGAACAAATGCAAACTATTTACAATAACAAAATTTCGACGACACTATCGAGTGTAACCGGACATGACCTAGACACGAAAAAATGACCTTACAAATTTACAATGGGATGAGAAATCTACTTGTGTTGGTTAGTCCATGTTATTACTCGACTGTTCAGAAACGTATTGTCTTTTACCGCAAAACGTTATACACTAATATTGAACTAAAAGTCTCGAGGAAAAGCCGAGACGTTTTGTAGTTTTTGACGATTCGCCGCCTGAATGAGTGTGTTTTTCCACGATCCCATAATTAGTTGTGCCGTTCCGCGATCCCAGTGACTAAAACATCCCAACAATTATGGTCAACAGATGATATGCATCATACGCATTTTTAATTGAAGTTTATTGTATAAATGTTTAAAATAGGCTCGTCCATGAGCAAAAATTTGTTAGGTAAATTAATAATGAAGGAAATGTCTACCGAGACGAATTGACTTTACAACCTAATTCATCGAAGATGATGAAATAAAGGTAAATAAAAGTTATATGTTTTAATAGGTTAACTAGAGTTCCATATTAATATATGTTTTGACAGGTTTGATTTATTTAGAATTATTCTAAATGTGGTTTAGTATTAAAACTAATCTCTTGACATTCTTTTTACCATATAACACATAGGCTCTAGACTCTTAGAGCATAAAGCAAAGGCTATGATATTTTTGTCTTGCGCACCCTTAAATTTTGCCTTGGAAACTATATCAAGTCATAAGTCATAAGATCTTTATTCCAAAATAACAAATAATCTATTGTATTGGAAAAGTCATTACAAAAGTAAAAACTGAACATTTATTCACCTAAAACCATATCCTAGCCTAGCGTATTCAGAGTAATTATGTGCAGTTTTTAATTCTTTTTATCGTTTACGTTTACACTACATTTTAATAGGTACATTTCTAGGAGTAGATGTATAAGTGGAATTCATTGGTTTCGATAACATTTTCTGTAGGCTTAGCACAAAATTTGGTTTATTTACAATGGTTTTCAACCACTTGAGACGACAAGGTTGTTAAAAGAGGTCAAGATCCAAGCTTCAAGATTCTTTATCGTCATACAACACAAAAAAGTGCATGGACAAGCGTCAAGATGCTGATAGAATACAACACATAACTTAAAAATCTTTCTCGATTATGTACACTCCATGATATGATACAAATATCATAATACAACATAAGTATAAATGTGGTAAATCATACATGGTAGTAACAAGCATCTTTACAAAATGTAGAAAAATATTACTTAAATCTAGGTTCCAATACTAAAAACTAACTAACGTTCCCAGCAAATATTGAACAAATAATCAACTTTTGAAAGACATTCATCAATGAGTATATTTCGTCTTTAAACCTAGAAATTGGCAGTGATTTCAATACTGTTGGTAATGAACAAAATGCAGTATAGGCTAAAAAGAACCAATACTTGAACATAATCAAATGTACGTGGTATATAATTTATTTTAAACCATATTTTAGACAGTATTTTATTCATACTATCATGGAAATCGTACATTTGTAGGCCTATATTTTATTTTTTCATTCTCGAGCAAATGAAACAGCTCGAGCAGTGCTGGGTCCCCTGGTACTTCAACTTAAAAAGATAGCACTCTCAAACCTCTTACAATTTAAGATTGTGACTAAATCACAGCATCCAAATATTGGATAATTGACGTCTTACCTAAGGAAAAAAGGCATACAATCTGGTTAAAATGTATTTTTTCATTAATTTAAAACACAACCATACAACTCCTTATAAGAGTTAAAGTAGTTTAAAATATAATGAAATATTCAGGAAAAGTTAACTATTTAATATTTCAGTAATACACCACTATGTTTTCCTGACTATAAATAGTAAATTATAGCTGCTTAACGTGAAAGTTAACTGTGAACGTAACAAGCCAAAGTGTTATGTATGGATTACAGATTGTGTTGCTGGCACTGTGAGGGACGCACAATCCAATCAAATAAATTGCTATTACTCAATCAATTACAATTACAAATTACAATTACAATCAATTACAATTACAAATTATAAATTACAATTACAAATCAATTACTTTATTCGTTTTAAAACGACAACACTACATATTTTACCGCATATTAGTCCATTCAAAGAGGTATTACCACTAATGGTCTAGGTTATCATCGCAATTAATTTGACTTCGTAAACAAATTTCGATACTGCGGACTAATAAAGTTAATTGATTTGTCAAAAGGGAATTTGTCGTCCCGAGGCTAGAAAGAGGGTTTATTGGAAAGTACCAGTTCCGCTAGATAAATTATTCAACGCACTTCGAACACAGCGAACTCCGTCGTTCTCTCTTTAATTGCAACACAAGTTGAAACTGAACCAATTAATTGATCACGCACAAAGTTTACTACATCGCAAAATTGTTTGTATTTAATGCAAGTAGAAAATAATGCACTATGTTTTGTAATTATTTGAAACAAAAGATAACATTGTTGCTAACTTTGACCTTTTTATATGAATCACCCTATACTAAAACTTGTAACATGGACACCAATAGAAAGAAAATGTTTGATTTGTTTCTTAACTTTAATTTTAAGCTCCCCAAACATTGAGATTGTAGATTATATAATGCATTAAATGTAAATATATACAGGGTGGTAATAAAGTCCGAAGACAGTTAACTATTTTAAAGAATAGTGTAGATAGAGCTGCAATGCTTGGTACAAAGTTACAGAGCATAACACTTTATTTGAACACATATTCAGTGATCTAAAAACTCTTCAAGGGGACGGCCCACAAGGAGTCGGAAGAAAATCTTAAATTGAAGCATAGGTCAATATGCACATCAAATGAAAGGTTTTGTTTAGTATAATACAATGCCGCAAACCGCACTTCAAAAGGTTGATCCTGCGCAAAATGGCAGCCGTTCAAAGATTTCATGAATCTGCCATTTTGAATCTTTGAACGACTGCCATTTTTTACTCAGGCGTTCTTTTGAGCTTGAATTTACAGCATTGTAATCTCCTTGTGAAGACCTTTAATTTGATGTGCATATCGACATATGCTTACGTTAAAAATACGGACTAGGGCTGTGCCCCCTGAGGAGTAAGCGTATAATAGCAATGCAAATTAAATGAATATTTGAACAACTGTCATTCTTGGCTCGGTTGTCCATTTGAGTTCAAATTTGCGACATTATATTTTGCTAGTAAAGCCCTTTAATTTGATGTACATATCAACCTATGCTTCTATTTAAAATTTCCTTCTGACTCCTTGCTGGACGTCCCCATGCTATGACAGAAAATTGATATTTACTAAAAAAAGTAGATTTTTAGGTGTGGTGTTGATGTACCAAATCTTATTGATTTATCTGTAGTCGTTTAGAAAATATTTAACTGTCTTCGGACTTTATTACCCCCCTGTATATCTTAGCTGAATTATCTAAAAAATTAGCCCTTGAACGCAAACCAACTAACTAAAATAAAACAGGGGATTGAGGGGGGGGGATGGTAAAACATGCTGTTCAGATAAGTGGAAAAACTACTTCCTTTTCATACTACTAAGGTTGAGGTAACTAAATCATATTATAAAAGTATTCCAAAGTGTAAACAAACATGTACAGAAGTTAAAGTGCACAATTGAGTATAAATAGCCTATAATAAAATTATGATTAATAGCCAGACTTATGGAACGGAGGGTAGCCAATCCTTCAGGGACAGCTCACACAGGACAACCATTAACTATATGGTGACACTTTGCTTCATAAACAAAAGTAAAAAAGTGTCCATACTCCTGGTCGTCTGTATCCAACAGATACCCTCTAGTTGTGGACTAAGTCCATGTTACTTTCCAAAGATGCTCTAGTCTAGGCAGTTGTTGAAAAAGCAGTTACGTTTAAATAATAAAATGAACAGAATTGTGGATATACTGTACTACCTTTCAGCCTACTAGAGCACTAATTTTGAAATATACTTTTAGATAGAAAATAATAAATTTACTATTGTTTATTTCAACATTCTGTGATTCAGAATACCTTAACAGCTTATATTCAAGTGGTTGACATTTATATGAGGGAGATTAGAATTACTTCCATTGTGTATGTCTCATGTAACCCATAAATCTTTTGAAATACCGTGGTGTTACACTGCGCATGCTCAACACCTGTACAAAATAACGAAATAAGTCTCAATGAAGAATACAGTATATTTCGCACTGTAACAGGAGTTATTAGATTCAGAGATAATAATTATATAGCATGTATAATTATTGTACAATCGTGAAGTAACTACTGTAGTTCATTCCCATGTTAGAAAAAAAATAATGTTCGAGTTACATCAAATCATTTTATTGAGCTAAAATTGACAATACATATTGGAATAGCATGTTGAAATAGACAATACATAAGTCATGGTACAAACGTACAGTATTGAAATTAAAAAGTTTTCACTATTCTTATAAAACTATTTACAGTAAGGTATTTACAAACTATGGCTAGACAACAATAATTTACAAAGCTCAGCTGTCGCTATCTATACGCCAGGGTTTACAGCGGTCCAGTTTCTGTGGTCTAAGAACTCTTGGGTGCTGTAACAGGAGATATTAACTAACTGTCTTTTTATGCATCTTTTAAATTTTGAGTGGTCTGATTCCAATTTAAGATAAAGGGGAAGACTATTATACAGTTTGATGCCGTTGTAAAGAGTATGTTTTTGAAGAAAGATGTAGCATGTTTAGGAATTGGCAAATTATGAAAATTTCGAAGTGTAAAATATCAAAAGTATCAAAATATAAAGCTTTAAAATACAGTTTTTACTAACACCAAGTTTTAAACCTACCTATTTTATGTATGCAGTTTATAGTAAACTGTGAGATCCCTCCATCAACGAGGTACTTTCTACGAGAATCTTATTCACTTTGTCCTATTTCTTAAAAAATACATCTCAATACTGCTGCGATGTGTACTCCAGTACCCAGCTCCAATAATCCCTGAGAGGGATGATAATATGCATATCTTTCACGTATTCACTCAGGATTTGCAGTACGCACATTATTTTGACTGCTTACTTTGCTAGTTCCCCAAGATCGTTAAATCCTATCGAAACTCTGGATGCGTGTTTATTCGCACGCGTGAGCGCGTAAGAGACGGCCAAGTGTCGCGTGTCATGACGTATGACTCACGATTGCAGTGTTCAGCGTGTGTCACCCTCAGTCATTCCTCATCCCACATGCAAGTGCAGCGCTGCGTGTGAGAGGGTTGGGCAAAGGAGTGTGAGTATTGCAGTCGAGTTTAAAACACGACATACTGTTAAGTAAAATGGCTTTATTACATATTCGCCAAAAATAATACTTTCAGAGTACTACCAAGGAGTGAATAGACAGCATTAAAAGATTTGTATCCAGGGATATCTTTAAAACACTTTGTAAAAATGCTCGTAATTACATCGGGGACGTTTCCCGCCTGATACAGTAGTTACATTGAAGTTTGGGACAAGTAGGTGAGTCGGTAGCTCAGTTGGTACTAGGCAGCGATGTCGTGGGTTCGGATCCTGGTCACTGCCACTAAAATAAAATAAAAAGGCCTTTATTTGCAAGCGAGTTTCATATAAATGATTTTCAAACTTCCTCAAGTCAAACTAAAACTAAACTAACCTAACAGAAATATAATATACAAAATAACTACAAAGAAAAAACATTTACAATTTACATTTGTTTTTCTGCATTGCGACCCTGAATGAGCCATACGATTTGGAGCTCTTTATGTCCTGAGGGAGGCCATTATACAACTGCGGGCCAAAATAAGAAAATGACTTTCTTCCAACCTCAAGCCTCACTTTGGGAAAGTGAACCCTACGGTCGGAACGAGTACCACGCAGGCAGATCTCCCCCCTCGCGGAGGTACTGTGCATTGACATAATTATAATCCGTTCTTCACACTTTCGAACACAATTTTTTTTTTTAAGAAATCTTCTTAAATGATGATTTTTTCCCTACACAGTTTCCCCATTCCAATAAGGAATTGTTTTACAATTTTAAGAAGAGCAGAAACATTAAACCAATTAACCACTACTACAAAATAAACCTATATTTGTAACTAGCCCAAAGTGTGTGCACTAAACACTGCGAAACATTGTTAGTGATAGGAAAATAAAATTTACGACCAGTAGTTACTCGTACAAGTGTCGTTTTCACAGCGCGCTTAAGTAGGGGATAAGACAAGCGGTTAAAAATTGAAACATTACAATTAGTACAGACTGATTTGAATGTGGACAGTGTTCGCGCGCCGTCGCCGCCGCTGGCGCTACCCGTGGCAGAAACAACAACTCGCTTGTTTATTATTGCCATGGCGACCAGTTAGACATTGATTTTGTGCGCTCGCCGCTCAGTTCACATTCACAGTTGTAGCGCGACATCGTCCGTCGTCGCATCGTCGAATATGCGGTCTCTACCTCGACAAGTTCTTGTGTGCTTCCTCATCCTCAGTCCTCGGACAAACGACTTTTCTCTTGTCTGATAGCCTAGATGATCTCTGGTGAGTTAGGTTATGTTCACTCTACTTTTGTCCGCAATACACCAGGGCGCGTGTCTGTATAGTTTTTACAACTTGAACAATGACAGTAAGTTTTACAAAAGAAATCACCAGTGTAAAATAGTTGTGTACATTATTTGATTAATTTAATATGATGAACTGGTGATTACATATTGATCTAGGGAAGTTCTTTGAACTTTTACCCACTGCAGCGTAAGAACGGCAAGTTGTTAACTATAAGATTTATATTTCCTTCGCATGTTTATGTGGTGTTTAGAAGCGTATCGTGCTATTATAGTCGGTATATAAAGGTTTTACAAAATTATCCTTTTAGGGTTTTGTTCTTTTTCGCATTTTAGACAACGGTTCTTTCACATTTCATTTAGCAAAAAGTTTCAATTGTTTATCACCTGAGTTAAGGGAAAAGACGTCAGCAAATAGCTTTTTTGAATCAATTAACTTATTGCCATGGTTCAAGTTACGTAGAAAGTAAACAGAATTTTACATTTAGAAAAATAATTTAATATTTTAAATCTATTAAATAAATGTAATTGTTCTTGATTTCTCGAATATATTTTATAAAGAGTTCGGGAAAGAAAGATACATAAATGTAACATTAAATTTTCTTTTGTATTTGGCCACAAAAAAGGCCGGTTTGAACTATACTGAATGATAAAGACTTATTTAAACCTTAAAGCTCTGTTTTCAGATTTCAAAACACTCAAACTTAACTGGAAGTTTATTGAACACTATTGTAGTGACTAGTTAAAAAAATACTTTTGTGACTTTACCCACGGTGATTAAGATACCGTAGTTTTTATAGTAAGTTATAGTAAATAACATCCACCGTACATTCATTTCATTACATTCATTTTGGGATACTCAGAAGCTATGAACATCAATAATTGTAAAAATACTCCGGTTTTACAGTAATAGGATTGCAACCAAACTTGTAAGCAATTTGAACCCAGCTCAATCCTAATAAAATATCGGCATTTTGGACGAGAGGGGTTTGTTTTTTACCTCCCAAAGTCATGTAGGCTACTAGTGGAACACTGTCAATAGGAAAGTCTTGGTCCAATTTGCTGTATTTTCTATGAATGATTAATATAAAAGATTTTATAAAAGTAACCGAAATAGAGTATCGTTTGATTCATCTGCTTGTTTTTATTGTTCTGTATATACCTTAACTGGTTTAATCGAAGATGGTTTAGTCAAATTATCTTAGCATAAAATGTTACATAATCCTACGCATAATCTGATCACTTCTAAACTAGAAATAATATGTTTTTGACGCAATAATAATACTTTCTTATCTGAGAATTCATAATTAATAATTTGTTATCACAAGTATATCAAATACAAATTTATGATAATTTAACAGTAGATTTCAGAATGACTATTGCACTTTGATTACTTAGGGATTACATAGTATTTGTTATTTACCATTCAATTTCATTTAGAACTACACATTTTTTGAGATATTTGATTCATATTCTAGAAAAATATGTGTATTTGCTTTCTTCAATCAATCCTATGCAATCATTACAGCATTTATAGATATTTATTATTTTAAAACTATAATTTAACAAAGTATGATCCTAGTATACCACTGGCGAAAATACTTGAGTAGGACTCAAGGTGTGGAATCCCTTTAGGAATATAGAAAGGAAATCTCAAGTCATCTAATTAATTATGCGAGCACTAATTTTCCCTCGAATAAAGAAACATTTTACACTAAAGAATCTAATATTTTCCGTGGAATAGTTTCTTGCACCAAAACAAAGAGTAGAGTAAGCGATTGTCAAATGGAACAACATTTGGTGGCCAGACGGTAGCCTGGTGGACGCCGGGTAGACGGTAACCCAAACAGCCGTGTACTCGTGTACACGGTAGCTCAAACAGCGGGGTAGACGTTAGCCCAAACAGCCGTGTACTCGTGTACACGGTAGTCCAAACAGCCGTGTACTCGTGTACACGGTAGCTCAAACAGCCGGGTAGACGTTAGCCCAAACGGCCACACGGTATTCCAAAAAACCGTGTAGACGGTAGCCCAAACAGCCGGGTTACGGTAGCCCAAACTGTATGAAATACAGTACTCTACAGTAGTTACGGAAAATATTTCTCTCGAGCTGCATCGATATCAAGACTTACAAAACATATTATAGTTTTTAGACGGTTTAATTAATACATTCTTCTTCTTCAATTCTTTCCCTTCTTTAATTTAATTCTTTTTTTTAAGTTATTGTAAATAACTTCTTATGAACGTGTTTTCTCATTTAATTTTGAATAGTCCTGCCTAATACAAGAACAATTGTATATTTTCGTTGCAAAATCCTCAAAAGCCATAAACACCTTTCGTTAGAATACTTTGCGTGAATGAAATCAGGATCAATCTTTAATGAACCAAAGTTTTCAGTGAAAACTTAATTACATCGGTAGGCTACGGAATATTGAATTTTAAGTGTGTACTAGGTACTTACTATTTGATGACAGATTTTTGGATTACTTCATTTTCATTAGGGTATTAATTCAAACCGTTGAAATATGTAGCAGTTTGTATTTTTTTTTACTATAAATCGAGAAGAGATAACTATAGATAGCTTGTATCATATATACGAATGAGTAAATCAAGTGTATGTGCTTATAGACACACAGTGTAAATCACTCAACACTAACTTGGGTTATATTGTTTCCGACGAGAGTTGTACAGTACTGCATTGGACTGTTTAATTGTGCGTTTAACACAACTGTCATCTTATGTTGTTCTTAAGTTAAATTACTAACAGATTCTGTGGACAATCACCATCTCAAGTGTCACCATCTTCTTAAAACAATCCTATAAAAGAAATCCCACTTTAATCAAAAACATTTTACACTTGAACAATTTAAGATTTTTGTTAAGATATATAAGCAAACACAATTGTTATAAACTATATAATTAAAAATAACCGTAAGCTATTATTTGCATAAATCCTAAATTTTGTTCAAACGTTAAGACAATTAATTGGATGTAGGTTCTGCTGATTTTTTGTAGCCTCGTTTTGAACTCTTTTATTCTATAAATCTTGTATTTGCAATGTTTGATGGAAATTCTTAAATCATACAAAGCATATTATGCGTTTAATGTCTACTACAAATTTTACAATTCCCTTGGTCTTAAAAGCCTTACATTTGACAACTTCAAGATCAGAACTACCAAAGCAGCGGGTTCCAAGGAGAATTCCGATATTTATCATCTACATCTATTGGTTACCTATAGGCGTGTAGTAAAATCAATAGAATTACAGACATTAATGTTTTGAAGAGTATTCAGTTTTCAAAGTTGTTTATGGACCAGGAAACGTTATAAATACATATACAAATTTCGTATATCTTACATAGTCAGTGTGCATTTTAATAAAAAACAGCGTATCAGTACAACTAATATTATTATGACTAAATTTTTAACATATGAATGTGAGTATTAAAAGTAAAACTAAATTAAAATAAACATTAAAAACTTGTTTAGGCTACTGGCCTAAGATACTTAAAACATATGTTTAAATTAAATTGATAACCTAATCAAAAGGATCGTTTATTATATTTTCATTGACATGTGTTTTTATAACTACTAGTTAAAAAAAAAAAAAAACTAACCTAGGTTTTTTATCTAATACTATTAGACTGCATACCTAAAAAAGAAAATTCGAGTGAATTTTATTTGGTCAGATAGTATTTTAAATAATTTAGCAGCCCCTTTCAAAGTAATTTCAACACCGCTTTAAGTTGTAAATTTAATAAACGCTGAAACGAAATGTACGGATAAGAGAAAGTTTAGGGCAAATCCTCATGATAAGTAACCGGTAAATTCCTTGCCAAGACTCTTTTATTCGATCGGACCCTCCTTCTTTGAAGTTTCACCTCCGAAAATTATTTAGATATGGTTTACTCTATACGTTTTTCCGGTGACTTTGAAAACTGTAAAATACCTCTATTGCAGCAAACCTGCATTCTTGGTGAATTAGTATTTGCTTAGAAGAATTTACTCTACACAGATTAACAGATACACAATACAGTAATGAACATTTACTTTTTTATCAACAAAAAGTACATAGGTTTGCTGATACAACAACGCACCAATTTGTTTTGATTTTCAAGTGTTTAAACCCTAAAATAAACAAGGCAATTTGATAATGTATAATAAACAAGTATTCTGAATGATTTATTTTATTCCATAATGTTATTATTGAAGCTATCGGGGTAATGTACTGCACTTAATAATTTAACTATTTTCTAGCCATTAGTTGTAGAATATACTTTTTACATTTATTTTAATATTACCAAAGAGGCCCAACATGAACAATATTCCACAATTTCAGCATTTTTTGCCCTAATTTTCAAAATGCATTGGTTTTGAGCACATGGTTTACCTATCTTACCTTTATTACGAAGATAAACGGAAGAAGCTATCCTGTTTTAAGGAAAACTGAAGCAGCACTTTTTGTGCATATGTTTTATTTCTTCTTCAACTCCTTCCCTTTCTAGAATCATTGAGAGGGGACTTCCGGCCTCAAAATACAACCGGCGTCGTTTTCTCGATGGGTAAATAAAAAGCTGAAAATTTTTAAACCACTGATACATTAAAAATACGATAATACTTTATGTGCAATATTAACAACGTATGCAAATTTAATTGATGAGGACATTTTATACCGGGGAATGTTGAGTAACGAACGACGAGTAACCCTTTTTGAGCTTTACATTAATAATTTGATTTCTATATCTTTTAAAAACTATGTGCATTTTCATCGTCAGTAGATGACAGGAAATTAACACTTTTTACTTATGAGTCATGTAGTGTTGTATTACCTGAGTTGGGGTCTTGGGGAGTTGAGTAGATATCGTGCTCGCCTGGTAATTAGAATGAATCCAGTTCGATCCTGAGCAAAGTCAAAGCATTTTAATGGTCTGAAAGTGTAACCTTTCTTTTTGGATAAGATTCAGATGATTTAAGTAACAAACCTGTCTTTTCATATATTCAACACTCATCCATCGTTCATGTTTGCCTTATAATACGTACCTTATTCGTGGGAGTCGTAGAAATGAGTCAAATATAATATCAATGACATGTAATCGCTCTTAGAACTCATAACACTATAGATAATAGTAGATGTACTGTCGAGGGAGTGAAGAGTAGAAAGCGCACGGAAGAGCAAGGAAAACAAGATTGAAGGAAAATTGTAACATTATGTCTTTTGACCTAATTAGCTGTATTTTTATATAAATGTTCAATAATCTTACTAAAACATAAAATCGAACAGTTGTATTACAAATACAGTGAATTAGATGGTTATTCAGCCAATTTTACAATCTGCTCTTCACTATCCCAAACAATCTCTTCCTGCTCTTTACTTCCCCGATTAAGAGTAAAATACGGTAAATCTCTATTGATAATATATTGGTATCTAATTTTTACTGCTCGTCATTTTAGTTCCTGAACACTGCATCTGAAAATAGTCCTCAAAAAGGGTAATGCATAGAAACGACTAACGGCAATGGCAGATTTTGTCACGGTAATTTGTCTAATGGAAGGGTTGAGGGATAAAAGAAAACCCTTTCAGGGCATTGGACTGTGCTTTATGAATTACAACATGTGTACTGAAATGTTAAATATTTCCGGCTTGTCAAGACGAGGCAATCCCTGAATCCATTGAGCTTTATACTCTTGAAGTGTTATACCCACTTCACGATACGATAACCTTGAAAAGCGCTATGATTCGTACTTCATAGTATCCATTTATCACATTTCCGAATAAGTAATTTAAGTGATTTACTGTTAGCTTAGGTAAAACTAACGAGCGAAGAGATAAGAATAACATAATTTTATGCGAACCCAAACACGTTAAAACCAAAAGAAAGTGTTTATTAAGTACCTGTAATGGTTTAGTTTCAAGGTTTAACGAAATGTTAAACCCCTCCTGTTGTTATGTTTCCAATTCAACAAATAATTCGTCCAGTTTGTGATGTGAGAAACTCCCGAGATAGAAAACAAAAGAACGATATAATTTTCCTGCATTTTATGAGAACATGTTTCTATTAATAATTAATACATTTTTCCAATAAATGTTTACTGAGAAGGCAACCGAGACAATTATTTCACTCTCTGTATAAATAATCCAGAAGATATTCCGATGAAAATTATTACTTTTATAATGAACACATCGTCGTGGATTGGTAAGTTGTTTTTTTTTTACAAAACATGAGCATTAATGTTCTACTGTAAAAGTTAGATGATTTAAAGTTCAATTCGAACCTTAGTATTAAAAAAAAATATTTAGCTCTAATTTCATACAAATTATTATATATATTTCACCTTTATAAAAGGAAAGTTATGCAGATACAGTATTTCTGAGAGAGTTTTAAGTTTTTTAGTAAACAATATTCAGAGATTTTAATCGAATGGTGATTAGGCGTGTGTTAACACTGGAACACCGAATTTCCTCGTTTAGTGGAAAATCTCTCTTGGGCTGAGCCCGTAGTTAAATGAACCCACAGTTGCATGGCTCAAAAGAATTTTCGCATAAACTTCTTAAAAACTACTATAGGCCTACATAAGATCCACCCCTTGTACATCATTATGACAGAACTTGTGCCCAGATTTCTTGGCCTCTGGTGGTTACTGGTACTTTAGCTGTAGACGTAAATCAATTGAATTAAACGATTCATTTTAGCAACTTTCAGAGTCAATAATATGTTCTCCTTAAATCCAAACAAAATAATAGGACTTAAATAACTCAAGTTCTTTTGGCCATTTGAATCTCAATACGCATTAAACTTCCATAAGGTGCACCAATATTTTGGGAAAACTCCACGCCAAAACGTTTAACGGACATTGAAGCTTAATTGGCATTGTAAAAT
The DNA here is from genome assembly GCF_028750875.1 of Macrosteles quadrilineatus. NCBI lineage: Eukaryota > Metazoa > Arthropoda > Insecta > Hemiptera > Cicadellidae > Macrosteles > Macrosteles quadrilineatus. Next base: position 94,965 of record NW_026542819.1, read on the forward strand.
CAAGAAGAGCGTTGGTTCTTCATCAATGGTCTTCTATTAAATTATCATCTTTTGATCAGTGACATTTACAGTGTGTTCTAAGAGTTTTTCTATGCTACTAACTTTAACTTATAAATGTATGAACTAACAGTATAACAAAATGTTATGAATAAATAGAACAAGGAAAATTCACCTACCAATTAGCTGTCGCGCTACTGTAAAAACTAGATATCGAAACCAAACCTCGTTAATTAATATTTTCATTAGATTGGTCCATTTTTAGGTGTTAAATGCGTCATAATTTTACAAACGTTTTTATAAAACGATTATTTTTAATGACATGTTTTTTATCATGTTATAAACGTGTTTTATAAACGTTTTATTTTGTAAATGTTTGGATCATTTAAACGAATAAAACTAATTACTGTTAATAATGTTTGTGTAAGTGGATTAAAGTTTAGGCTTAAACCCAAATTATTTCAAAGACTTATTAAATTATAACATTTTTGGCATATATGAAAGTCATTTTTAGTAATTTAATATTTATAATTTAATTTTGCATAGACCTAGTGAATAAAATACAATTTGAATAAATTACATATAATTTAACCCTAAAATATAATATACGGGTAAAAGTGAATTGAATTCAATATGGTGTTTGCTAACATAATTTAATCTCATTTAAAAGATCAAACCACTGAGAAGCGAAGCCGAGGCGGCGTTCTTTGTATGTAACGTCCATGCTCTGACTTTAATTTTTAAGAATATGTTTTTAATTGCTACGACTGCAGTTGGTTTAAGTAACGTATAATTACATAATTAGTTTCTCACTCTTTCACTGAGCCTTTTATAACTGCTCGTGTAGGAAGATGTATCATTTATTTTATCTGGTCGACTGTGGATTTCTTTTGAATTGCACAATTCTCAAAATCCATTTGTTCACATCATTTTAATATAACTTTATAGTTTTTTACTGACAAAGTTATTAGTTATGTAGTAAAAATTATTAGTCAGATCTGTTTATGTAATGTTTAAGTTTTTATATCCAATAAATTATTAACGTCTATTCAATACTGTGACAATAAATGGTGGTTTCCTCATAGATAATTGATCGACTAATACATTACCTGCATGAATGCAAAAACGAATACCCCCGCCGCAGCAAACCTGCCGACTAAGCGAATTTCCATTTGAATTAATTTTTAATTAAATATATTTAAAAGAAATTAGGTTTAATGATTACCTAGGTTTGCTGCGACAAGGAAACTTATAAAGTGTTTTTTTAGTAAAATATTAATAGCTTAGTATAAAATAAATAAATTTGCAAAGTTTGATCAAAATATGTCCATAAAAAAGTAAACTACAACATTTTACAACATTCAAGAATAACAAGGTAATTTTAAATTTACTATTTTTGAATTTTCTCCGTTACCAATCACCGTACAAAAACACTTTGATATACTAAATTATTTGTTTTTTTAAGCTCATTAAAAAGGTCTAGAGATAAATTGGAATTTTTTTGAGGGTCAAAAATGAGAAAAACCATTTTTTTACCCTATAAAACCCCCCATAAAACCCCATTCCCATGGTCCGATAATGCTGGTTCGCGAACTCATTCGAGTTTACACCTTTAAACCAAATTTCATCAAAATCGGACAAAAAATACTCAAGTTATCGCGTTCACGGACGTATATATATATAAAAATCTATATATATACATATATAAAAATTTGAACGAATGGTGTTTTGGGCCTCTGGGAACATCAAAATGAAAAAGTAAATCGGTCCCGAGTCTAGGTCTTACCGTGCCACCTACGGTAATAGCTACTTCCCTATAGGGAAATTCGCTTATATCACTTACTAAAAACGCAATCGTATATATCTTGGAATACTTGTTGATCGGTGACAATGCCAATGTTTTTGTGAATTTCCCCTACAGGTCACCAACCGTGGTGTGGTAAGACCTAGACCTGATTCATTTTTTAGACAGTTATATGCGAAACTTTAACATGCCATCTTTCCTAGGTGAAAAGCTTTGGATATTCATTGATTGCCTGGAGAAATATGAAAGAAGAATAATGTTAAAGAATGATGAAATATTTCACAAGTTTATGAGTATTTGTACATTATTCAGTATTCCGATCCCTTAATCCAATTATACAGGGTTAGTAAAAAGTGTGGAGACACCCTGTTATTTTTTTAACGGCCCATACTAGAAAAACTAAACTCGGCACACCTTTATGGCATGTTATGAAGTACTTTTTGGGCATAACCGCCACTTGGTGTACATCCCCAAAATGGGGGATTTTGGGGAAAACTCAAAAATTTCAAATACAAAGACCCATCGAGTGACCCCTCATTTTGAAGGTCATGGTAAAAGAAAACCAACAACGTAAACTAGAGGTCTCTATCTCAATCCAGTAAAAAATTGCAGCCAATTTAAATTCTCAAAAGTTAAATTTAACTTACAGCTTTCCAAGTCTGGAGACCCCCTGTAAATTTTGTAACGGCTCACACTAGGAAAACTAGACTCTACACACCTTTTTGGCATGTTATGAAGTACTTTTAAAGCCTAATAGCCACTTGGTGCCCAAACCCAAAATGCGGGATTTTGGGGGAAACTCAAACATTTTAAAAGATAAGCCCCATCGAGTGACCCCTCATTTTGAAGGTCCTGGTAAAAGAAAACTAACAACGCAAACTAGAGGTCTCTAACACAGAGGTATTTAACACAGTAAAATATGGCAGCCAATTGAATATAAAATTGCAAGTTATTTCTGATTTCTAAAGATTTCAATCAGCTTCCATTTTCTACTGGATTGAGATAAGTAAGATTGACATAGTAAAAAATAAACATTTTCAGCCGTTTTTTCAAACATTGCGTCCCATGTTTTAAATCCACAAAAATTGGTTTGACAATCTGATAACACTACACTAACTCTATTAAGCTTTTGATCGGCCTATTTTAAGTTACTATGAGAACTCGGACGCGATCGAACAAAGCGTCTGATAGCTTTATTTCAATCGGCAGGATATATAGCTCCACGCAGTGAAAGGTACAAGTAGTAGGTTGGGGACAATGACAATCCAACTAACCAACTTTATTTTTGGCACGAATTTAAAATACTATATTTCCTACTCGTTTTTGTGTTTCTTGTATATAGTAGAAATCAATCACCACTATATTTTGGTATATAGTTTGTATTTAATTATTATACTTTTCTTTGTTTTGAAAATCATTAGGTTTTACTAATATAAAACAATATAACATATATATGAATCTAATTTCCGGTAATTAATAACTGATTTTACGGGATCATGGCAGGTGTATAAGTAGATAAAAAGAAAACAATTATTTGGATAAGTGTTTGGTTTGATACAAAATTTAATATAGGTACACTTAATTAGACAAGTAAACTATTACGTAAACTACTGCACTATACTCGCAATATAGTACACAAACATCCATATCTTCAGGTATTCGTTATCTTTTTATAAGCTATGCTTCAAAGTCAAGATTTAGAGTGCTAGTAATAATAGTCAAGTTTTGTCAACATATTTACTGTCGGCATCAAATTAAATATTTTTAAATTTGTGGAAACTTTTCTAATTTATGAAGGATTTGAAGAAGATGACACACTACGTCCCTCAGTATTTTTTGATGCCACCGCAATATATACCTGGTTTTGACAACCTTATTACTAAATATGTTTCAAAGAAATACTGATCAAAATCAACATTTTTCAAGATTACGATAAAAAATTGGTTGACAACCTTATTACTAAATATGTTTAAAAGAAATACTGATCAAAATCTAAATTTTTTAAGCTTACGATAAAAAATTGGTTTGTTGTACATTTTATTTTTATAAATAATACCAGACACGAACTGTGTCAGTTAGACTACAATGTAGTTTGCAGTTAGTGGCCTCGGTTGTGAACTGTAATGTCCTTTGTCTAGACACGAACTGTGTCAGTTAGAGTACAATGTAGTTTGCAGTTAGTGGCCTCGGTTGTGAACTGTAATGTCCCTTGTCTAGACACGAACTGTGTAAGTTAGACTACAATGTAGTTTGCAGTTTGTGGCCTCGGTTGTGAACTGTAATGTCCCTTGTCTAGACACGAACTGTGTCAGTTAGAGTACAATGTAGTTTGCAGTTAGTGGCCACGATTTTGAACTGTAATGTCCCTTGTCTAGACACGAACTGTGTAAGTTAGACTACAATGTAGTTTGCAGTTTGTGGCCTCGGTTGTGAACTGTAATGTCCCTTGTCTAGACACGAACTGTGTAAGTTAGACTACAATGTAGTTTGCAGTTTGTGGCCTCTCGATTGTGAACTGTAATGTCCTTTGCCTAGACATGAACTGGGTCCGTTAGAGTACAATGTAGTTTGCAGTTTGTGGCCTCGGTTGTGAACTGTAATGTCCTTTGTCTAGACACGAACTGTGTCAGTTAGAGTACAATGTAGTTTGCAGTTTGTGGCCTCGGTTGTGAACTGTAATGTCCCTTGTCTAGACACGAACTGTGTAAGTTAGACTACAATGTAGTTTGCAGTTAGTGGCCTCGGTTGTGAACTGTAATGTCCCTTGTCTAGACACGAATTGTGTAAGTTAGACTACAATGTAGTTTGCAGTTTGTGGCCTCGGTTGTGAACTGTAATGTCCCTTGTCTAGACACGAACTGTGTCAGTTAGAGTACAATGTAGTTTGCAGTTAGTGGCCTCGGTTGTGAACTGTAATGTCCCTTGTCTAGACACGAACTGTGTCAGATAGAGTACAATGTAGTTTGCAGTTTGTGGCCTCGGTTGTAAACTGTAATGTACTTTGCCTGGACACGAACTGGGTCAGTTAGAGTACAATGTAGTTTGCAGTTTGTGGCCACGATTGTGAACTGTAATGTACTTTTTAGAACGAACTGGGTCAGTTAGAGTACAATGTAGTTTGCTGTTTGTGGCCTCGTCGTGAACTGTAATTTCCTTTGCCTAGACACGAACTGGGTCAGTTAGAGTACAATGTAGTTTGCAGTTTGTGGCCACGATTGTGAACTGTAATGTCCTTTGTATTGACATGAACTGTGTCAGTTAGAGTACAATGTAGTTTGCAGTTTGTGGCCTCGGTTGTGAACTGTAATTTCCTTTGCCTAGACACGAACTGGGTCAGTTAGAGTACAATGTAGTTTGAAGTTTGTGGCCACGATTGTGAAATGTAGTGTCCTTTGTCTTGACACGAACTGGCTCAGTTAGAGTACAATGAAGTTTGCAGTTTGTGGCCACGATTGTGAAATGTAATGTCCTTTGTCATGACACGAACTGGCTACTTTATCAACCAAACCGGAGTTGTGCAATCACGCATGGCGCATGGCTCGGTGTTGAGTGTAAAAATAACTTTATATGTTCACCTTATAAAGTTTTTCATTGTATTCATTGCTTTTATACAATTGACTTAGTCATAATAGCATCTGTTTTGATCGTTTTAATTAACTTGCAAAGCGTATGTATACATGGTGCCCATAAAAAACGTTTCAGGACTTTGGGATGTGGATCCTTATACAGTACCAAAAGAAAAACAATGTTCAGGTGAACTGTTCGAAAGTGAAATTTTATCCAGATATCCGCCTTTTTTTATACATAATTATTTTTATCATTGGACATATTTAACCAATCTTTATAAAGATGGTATGTAAAATATTTAAATTTTTAGATTTTAATTTTAAAAAAATTGTTGAAAAATGCTAAGAAGTTTTTTATTTAGCATTTAAAATTCCCTATTAAAAACACGAAGATCAAAATGATAGAATAAAAAATGAAATACGTTTGGTGCACCTCATTTTGCTTTATTTTAAAACTGAAATCTGATATTTCATTTAGTTGTCATTTGATACTTTTTATCTTAGTGTTTTATAGGCAATTTTAAATATTAAATAAAAGTGTTTCTAAAACTGTTCATAAATTAGCATTTTTTTTTGCTATTTGAAATATAAAAATTCAAACGGCCATCATTTTGAAATTTTACATTGAGCCAGCACAAATTTTAGTATGAGGATCCACATCCCTAAGTCCTGAAACGTTTTTATGGCACCCTGATATGTAAATATCAAATGGGATACACTATTTAGAAAGGGTACTATTGTTTTGCTTTTCCATTAATATCAATTATGTAAACGTTTCTACTTTTATATAAATACAAATTTAATTTGAAATTGAATGATAAATGAAAAAAGGGAAAATAGCAGTTTATTAGCTTCCATACAGGATAAGTCTATCGATAGAAAATGTGGCTGAAGGAAAAAGTTTAACTCTTTTTTTCGTGGTCAAACTTGATGTAATAGGTTAATAACATGGAAAAACTGTATAAAAGGTGGGAGTTTGTGTTTTAGAGATAAAAGCGAAATATGGTCGAGTCGAAAACCTTTTTAGAAGGAATATTCACGTTGACAAAAGGATTAAAGCCGTCATTGCAGCATGTTGGTAGTTATCCGAGGTCGTCGTCTATGACAAAGAACTTGTCTTCCTCAAATAAAATCGTTGTTTTCATATATGAGTGTTCGTTTGTCCCCCAGTCTTTTGTTTCTTCATTTTAACCTTCATCTCAAAAGATCATTTTTTAAAACTTCCAACTATTAGGACACAAATTCGACTTCGTACTAAGTTTCTTAAAGTTATTGACCGTTTGAACACCTCCAGAACGACATTGATATATAGTTGTAAGTTAAGACTCGTATAACATATCTTTCTTGTATACTGTTGACCGTTTAGAGCTCAATTTTCAATAATTAAGTGAAATAAATACTATAGTACCCTGAAAATAATTTATAAAGCTATTATCTCAGTCATATTATTTATTATATTTATATCAAATTAACTATGATTGGTAATTCCTTTGATGACCTTGGTTCAGGTTATGGTTTTTACTATTTCACTTGACGTATATTTTATAATACAATTGTTGCCTTCCTGGTTGGTGTCAGGTGTATACGTGTGCAAACGTTCAAAACAAAACACTAATAATAAACTTCAAATGGTTAGATAACGTGAGTTTCTTACGATTACGTCTAGAATCGTGTTAATCTTGAGTCAACCTCTTGCCAATGGCCTATAACTCTACTTATAGTGAAGGTCAAGCCTAAGGAAAACATTCAGTCTGCAAATCTTATCAGTGGGTAACCACCAATCGTTAACAGTATAGCTGAGTATTCGTCACTAAGGAAATAGTCACTGATTTCCGTTGAAAACCGTTATAGAAAAAATACTCATTCAAAATTAAATAAATAATATCGTTTGTGTGTGTATTTATTGTAAAAAATAATATTTAAAACTGAAGGTAATTTATAATAATATAATATCGGGAATTTAACCTCTTATCAAATTCTGTGACAAATTTAAACAATTATTATCTATTTTGAAACAAATAAGTCGTAAAATATTCTAAATAAAAAAAACATTTTAAGCATTTAAATGAGGCATACAAATAAATTTATTCCAAACACTTTAAACAGAGACCAACATAAAATGAAATATATTAAACTGGCATAAAGAACAGTAAAATTTAGAAATATTATCAAAATATCTTTAAAAACTAAATAAAAATCAAGTGTAAGTACAGTTAAGTTACTCTATTTGTAAGAAATTAATATTACTTGTATTATACAAGGAAATGAACTTTGTTCCCAGACCTTTTTTTCTTTCACTTATATATGAAATTTGACGTTTAAACATTTAACATACATACATAATCAATGGTTTCATTCAATAAAAGTAACCACTCAAATATTTTAAGCCTGTTAAAAAACCTTTTTTTCATTTTGACAAATGACAATTGTGCACTATTTACGTTGATAAGTATAAAGTTTGCGCTAAGTAAACATGTGAAATGTAAAAAAAAAAAAAAAAAAAAACACACAGAGTTCGTTAAAAATAATCTTATAATAAATTATAGTAAATAATCTTATAATATTATACAGGGTGTTTTTTTTTTAAACTTGCATCTTTATTTATGTAAAAACCGCAATAGATAGAAATATGCAGTTGGCGGGAATCATCTATTGACGTAGGGGGCTCATTTTATTTTAATTCAACGTTACATTCACATTCCCCCCCTGCCACCAACTTAATTTTTTTAAATAGCAAGGTACCCCTTGTGACATATGAAATAAAAGAGCATGAAAAAAGAAAATGTTTGATGAAAAAAAATTGAAAATCGGTTCATAAATTTGTGAGATATTCCCCCCCTCCCACCCCCGGAACTTAATTTTTTTTTTTAAAGCAAGCAATTTTTAAAGACATTTTTAAAAGCATTTTTTTTGTACCCCTTGTGACATATCAAATGAAAGAGCATGAAAAAAGAAAATTTTAGGTGAAAAATTTTAAAATCGGCTCATGAATTTGTGAGATAATCCCCCCCCTTTTCCCCTACCCATAACTTGTTTTTTAATAGCAAGGTACCCGCCCTTGTAACATATCAAATGACAAATAAATTTCACCTAACATTTTCTTTTTCCATGCTCTTTCATTTGATATGTCACAAGGGGTACCTAACTATTAAAAAAAATAAGTTCCGGGGAAGGGGGGGGGAAATATCTAGCAAATTTATGAACCGATTTTCATTTTTTTTCATCAAACATTTTCTTTTTTAATGCTCTTTCATTTGATATGTCACAAGGGGTACCTTGCTATTTAAAAAAATTAAGTTGGGGGCAGGGGGGGAGGAAGGGGGGGAATGTAAATGTAACGTTGAATTCAAAATAATTGGGCCCCCTACGTCAATAGATGATTCCCGAAAATTGCATATTTCTATCTATTGCGGTTTTTATGTAAATAAAGATGCAAGTTTTTAAAAAAACACCCTGTATAATCGTTATAATATATTAACCATTAAACATCGGTTTGCATTTAAAATGATGGGTCGTTACAAATTGAATCCCTAATGACTGTGAAGTGGTCGCCATTACCTATGGCGTGACGACCGAAAGCGAAAGGTGTTGTATTTATCAGTGATTTGGTTGTTGAGATTTATTGTGATTATATTTACTAACACTCAATTATCCGAAATAATTGACCACTCAATAAGGACACGTTTCTCGTAATGTGAATATATCACATAAATATCAACGATATGATTAGTGTACCGTAATTATGTTTTCTAATTGGCAAAACATTACATTGATTTTAGTATGCTAATGAGTCAGACAATCATTAAAATTCAACAATCCATTTACTTGATGGGCGGATAGGTATTGTTAGATGTGTCAAAAATGTTAATATTTAACCTTAAATATTTCCTATACAAAATTATACATTATTTTTGTAAACTGGTTGTTTATGTCTCTTTGGGTTCATAGTTAGACGTTTTAGCTAAAAATACAAAAAAGGTTCATATTAATTTTTAAACCAAGTTATAAACAATTTACCAGTCACATCGATCATTATTTTGACGACTTCTTTAACGTAATGAGTACTATTATCTCAACTCTTGATTTCATTTATGAATGATAACTCTTCACAACTCCACAATTTATAATCAACCCTGCTGTCAGGGATTGGATGGTGTACGTTCAATATCGTCTACTTTATGGATATTGTTATTTAATTTAACATGTTATTTCGTAACTTTATGAATTAGCCACCCTTTTACACATTATTGAATGATAATTAATTAGTTAGTTCTTAGTTGGCTCGCAATGTGTTACGTTCTAAACCCAAGTTCAGTACCTACTCATCTGTTTCCTCGAGGAAAGCTTTGTTGGCTTATCACACCAGAGTCCCGTGCGATTTTTGGTCTTCTTGGTTTCCTGGTCGGCTGGACGTGGTCAGTAACGTTTTTCCCCCAACAAAGGGTTAGGATTTTAGAGACACCGATGTAGAGAGCAATTAATTAAGTAACATGTTATTTGCTGTACTAATATAAACGACTTGTGCAAAGATACAGGACGCCGATTAAGTCAGTCTGTATCACCTGGAGGACAGTATTCTGTTATAATGAAACATAAAACTACACACATCTATCTAGTTATATTCAATTGCTATTTCAAACGTACCTACTCAACTTATTTTTGTTCGGTACGTTCATGCTATGCAATTCTCAAGCAGTTACTATAAAAATAATTAAATGCTCGTGTTTAATTAAGATAGTGTGTATAGCACTGTGTCGGTTGTATAGTTTTAAAGATTTGTGTTCAGTGTCTTTAAAATAGCTGGGGACCATTAAATAGTAATTTCTATAATTTATTTATCGACACGAATAATTTATGACGGTTAATAATTTTTGAACGTTTGTTTATATGAGAGCAAATACAAACCATATTTTGGTATTTTATGAGGTTTTTTAAAACGGAAAACTTTTCATGACACTTTTCCTTCTACTCACCCAACTATGCAATTGTGAATTAGACAGATGAATAAATAACAAATGATATATATTGTACTCTAAAGATGTATATACTCTGCAATAAACAATGAAGTTCAAAATTCTTGTATTTTACTTCTTGTCGTGGAGAAAAATTCTTATAATCTAACTAAAAAATATGTTAAAACATTTTTGTTAAAATTGTAACTATTCATTACTTTGTATAATATTGGTGAATTACTTGCTTAATCAAATCACCATTTACTACAGTATACTTCATACATTTATTTTTTATCTATAGTTTTATATTCATCACTATTGTTTTAAATATTTAGTTGGTTTTCAAATGTACAATCGTCAACAACTAATTAATTGTACATTAACATCTAAACACACAACGGACTAAAGTATATATAGGCTACACTTTATTGCTCCCCGAGTGTTTATTCTGATTGCACTTGAGATTAAATGTTATTGTTTAACGACTGTTATTTACCATTCATTGTGTACGTCTGTAGTTTTCTTGAACAAAATAACAACTCTAAAATCTCTTGACTCTTAACTAACCAGTATCGGTGTAAAATGTCAAAGTCTCTACAGAGCCCGTATCATGGTATACCACAGACCTTCGATAAGTAGACCTTTCATTACATTGTATTACTACTATATGTCAAAGGTATTTGAGGTGTGATTTAAGTAGCCTAATGTTAAATCATTTGAAAATCTAGAAGAATCGTGCATCTTTTTATTCTCTCCAAAGTATGTATATTTACAGCGTTATCGAAACTCAAAGGCAATACAATGATGTAATTCGATAGTAAAAGTACCTAACAACACTCTATCTGAGTGAGAACTAGTTGAGAAGAAGATTTGTTAACAAACACGTGTAACCGGGGCTCACCAGCGGATTTACTTAATCCACAGTTCAGTATACAATAATATAGTTTTTTTGTACATCGAACTATGTCATTTCTAATAATAGAAATGACGTTTAATCATTAACCATGACGTTTAATGAAATTAGAAGCATTTTGTTAAAACACTACATTTTAAGTTTGCATGTATTAAACTTTAACGGTAACGTCGTTTCGTGATACAATTGGCTAAATATAGTTTCGTACTTCGAACATATTCCACTTATATGTAATGTATAAGTCTGTTTAATAACATAAAAACATTGATTACACAAAATCCTTCTCACAATTATTATCGTTGTCTCAGCTGAAGACAATGTTAGTTCCGCCAGTTTCACATAGAAGGTGTGGTTTTCTTGATAACTTCATTCTTTTTATTTTACTTATTTCGAAAATAATCTTACAAAAACATTTCTTGCATTCTGGTTTTATAAACAAACAGTAAAGCACAAATCAAAAGCTACCCTAAAACAAGAGAGAATACTGTTGTGCTCAAACGTCACCAACGTCAAACTGGATGGAGAATTTACTTGAAACGATCAACAATAAAAGTACACTTTATTGGACAAAGCCAACAATAAAAGTCTCTATGCAGAATCCGTATCATCGACTTCAGATATGCAAATAGACTTGTCAACATATTGTAAAATCAGAAACGTGTGTTGTAACGTGTCTTTCTTGTCTGATAAAGCATTAGAACACTGGTGTCGTTAACTTGATCTTGTAGGGCAAATTTAACTTTTTTGTGGTGCTAGCCTAGTGATTAGTGGCTCAGACTTGGTGTGAAAAATATACGATGGATTAGAAACTTAAAGAAGAGTGTAAAGTAAAATCATATATATTAAAACGTGACAGGGTTTTTTTAATTTCCACGATTCTGAATCAACCACTTGACGGATTTTCATGATTTTTGTGTTGAAAGAAAGATAATTTTGGAACTAGGAAATTCGAAGCCATAATTTTAGTTTAAGGTTTAAGTTTTTTTAGAAATCAAGTTTAAAATTTTAAAAAGTCTAGCAGCCGACGCTAACATTCTACTCTAACTTTTGGTATAATACCATTTTCTTAACGTAACAGCTGTAAACATTCAGCGTTTTCGACACAAATCCAGCATTTGGATGAAAATGAAATGACATACGTAGAACTGACTTATTTATACTATGTGTAATGCTACAATTATTATTGATACGTTCATTTATTCGGTAAGAGGATGAGAGTTTATTTAAATATGCCTACATAGATTTTACCAAATTAGACAAAATGTTTTAGATGTTCTAATTTTTTTTAGCAGTCTTTAAAATATTTCGTTTTATTTTTCCAATATAATTTGTTATAACTAACAGCTGGTTGAATAAAAAAAAATTCTATAGAACTATGAGGTTAGTTTATTTACTCTGTGATTTTGTCATTGGTCAATAAGTAAGATTCTATAACCATTACTGTATTTGAATCGAAGCTCATGGATCTTCAAAAGAAAGCTTATGAAAATTATTTTACTACTCGACTTTTTGAGGAAAGGTTGGTAAAATAACAATGAATACATGTTTTAATTCATCTTGGCAGATTTTTCTTTACTATAAATTTTGAACTGCTTAAACTATGCTTGAATTAGTAATAGACACACTATACAGTTTTAATAGACTACTCGATTCCCCTACGTAGGACGTGCCAAACAGCTCGTATTAAATAAAAAGTAAAATAAAAAAGTAAAGTAAAATAATAAAAAATAAAGCTCATTTTCAAATTCCTAGTAATACCACTAAAAGAAATACCGTTGATTAAAGCACTGAGCACGTGAATGTTGCAGGGGAAAGTGGCATTAGTTTGAGGGTTAGAAATCCCAAGTCACGAGGGTGGAGTGGATATAATATATTGCTTGGTGGATAATAAGTTAAACAATACCGTAGTGGCAGCTAGGGGACGAGAGACGATATATACAGACTACTAAATGCGAGAGGTAACATTTTAACACCAGCACGGAAATAGTGTGATAAACTTTTAATGTTTTCAGTGATTACAACGTAGATTCGTTTCTGTGAGTAGTAACATAAAAGTTAAGCCAAATAGAATTGGTTAAGCATACTTATAAACTAAAAAATCTATCTAGGTAGGCTAAAATAACCTATATGTGTTAGGGGACTAAGGGGATCATAGGATCTTCTGACAGTATGAGAGTCATACGCCGGTTGATATTGCATCAACTATCAATCTACAAAGAGACTTCGTTGTCAGTAAGTTTAGTATTTCCGGTAAATTTAATATAAATTCCACAATATTATAAAGGTTAAATACTGTGTCTTATGCCCAATGCCACATTTAACCTGTCGTATCCAACTTTTGCAGAATCAAACTCAAAGTCTAGAGGCTTTATAAGTCAAGCGAAATTATAACGTCTAATAGCTTCTGACTTTTTCTGGTTACTTATAACAATATTATTTATTTTACCAACCAAATTAACTAAATTACTTTTATACCTTTTCACGATAGTATATTCAAAAATCATATACAATGAAACTTTTTAAAACACACTATAGAATTAATTTCAGCCAAGATACCAAAGTTAGCAGTCAATATTCGCAAGATAAAAACATTTAGCGTGTTTCCCGATGGGAAATTTTAATATAAGGTTCAGAGTCGATCTAGAGAGAGAATGGTAATGTTTCGCTGTCCGCCTTGGCACGAAGTCTTATTCTCTTCCACATTTCGTACCATAATACCCACCCCTGCCATGCATCATACTGTCACCCGGATGGGAGAACTAGGTAATAAGATTTCGAGCTCCTCGCTTTACCCACCTTAGCTGTCAGGTGAATTACCTGTGATCAAAGAGTATAAGTAGTATCTATGTGACAGGGCAATATCCCAGCTTCGTGGACCAACTTTAACTGGAAAAGTGGGTGATCTTGAAACACAAAATAAAAAAAACGAATTCCATTCCTGGGTGGCCCATAAGTCAGTTGACGCTTGCAATTTTTTTTTTAATTTTAGCAGTTGGTACCATACACAGCTGTAATACCACAGCTGTTGGGAGTTGTGTTTAGTAATTGTTGTTGTTTAGTTTGAGGTTATGTTTGATAGTTATTCATGATAGTGTGTTCATTGTTATTCGATAAACAATGAATAGAAAGTTAACAACAGAACAGCGTGTATTTGTTTTGCAAACATGGTGGAAACATGGCCATAGTTATAGTGATGTGTGCAATTTGTTTGTAGAACGTTTTCCGAATGTTCAACCTCCATCTCGACAGTAAATGTTGTTTTTGAGTTATGAATTAAAAATAGACATGTATTCCATTTTGTTGTGTATCATTTCATTAAATGCAAATTTGTCAACTGACTTATGGGCCACCCAACATTTTGTGGAGTCTTTAGCAAAATGGTTTATTGATAACTAAATGTCGTAAAAGATAAAGATATACCGATTAATTAAAAAGACAAACTATCTGTAACAAAACTAACTAGCAAATATTACGACGCAAGTGTCACATAGGTTTAATTAAATTACAAAACTCTACACAGCTAACTCATAGCCGACACAAACTGATACTAATTCACAAAGCAGACACATGGTATGAGAGTAATTATGTGTGTGCAGAAACTATGTGTATGAGAGCAAATATTGTTGCAACCAATAATCCTATTTACCTTGTGTTCCTACATACAGATTCCATATATGATTAACGTAGAAATGCCGACCTGTAACCTTTGTACAAACTTGCTAGTATATGCCACATACGTGTAATATAATATAACTGTAGATTCAAAGGAATGTATATCCCCAAATGTTAGTATTTTATTTTAAAGCCTGTATAGGTCGACAAATACTATTTTTACCCTTTCATCAGCCTATCTGAATTTTAAAACCAAACATGCGTTAATCAATGACAACCCTTCATTGGTTTAACATTTTCCCAAATATCCTAAGTCAAATTTAACTCTAAAGTAGATTCAATTAATGCATTTTAACAAACCATTCTAAGCTATGAACCTCAAGATCTAAACATTTTGAGTCCGTTTGGGCATGTAAAATTTATAAAATTACATTTGGGATAACGTATGTTTTAGATGTGTTTTACGTGTTCAAAGAGTCTTCAAAAAATGTGTTCAGGGGTTACGTCTTATATTTAACTTCATATTTATTTATTTAGTTAACAAAAAACCCGAATCACTTACTGCAAACTAACGTATACCAAGAAGCAAAATTGTAGTAATGATATAAGCAACGATAATCATTTGATGGACTAAAAGAATTATTGGCACCTATAGCATAATTCTGACAATTCTCTGACAAAGATATAACCACTACATCTGACTCATAAAAGACTGGAAATAGAATGCTTAAATCACATTGTATTATAGTTAATCTCAGAAAAACAAAGTCTTCTGCAAATAATTGTTCAAGACAAAATCGTAATACGTTGGTCGTATGAATTTAAGATTTTAATAGAGAATGATTTGTTACCGACTAAACAAATGAAAGAACTGGGTTAAGACAGTAAACCATGCCAATTCGTAGAAAGATTACACCTTAACAACTCCAACGCACTCCAATCCATTGAACATCCTATGCCAGTTTCTCAGCCGTATATTTTTACCTTTGATCTCCAATCTCTTTAGCAAACACTGGAGAAAATCCATAAACAAAACTATCAAGTATCTTAAGTAAAAGTAAAGGAACAACAAAGGCCATTTCTATCTAAGGATCCGATACATAATTTTCTAGAAAATGTTCTGTTAACAAAACCAACAAATCCTTAATCCTTCACTTAACATTCTTGTAAACTATTTTTCGAAAAGTAATCGATCGTCCAGAAAACGAACAGAGAGAAATGTTTAAGTCTGTATCTCATTTACAGCATTCTGTTTCCTTTATTCTACTAACTTCTGGGAACCAAACAATTCAAAGAAACCCCATTTGACTTTGCAAAAAATATATAACGTAATTTTCAAGAAAATAATCGTTTATACAAAACTTACGACTCCTTAATATCCTACTCTAACTATCTGTAAACTATTTGTACACAGAACACTGATGAAACGATTCTTAAAAACTAACCTTGTCGTAGGATACTAAAAATAAGGAATTTTCCAAGTCTGAATCTAATATATTTTGGTTCATTACTTTACCGATTGCTGACAAAGATTTTCACAATTTCTCTTGCGTTTTAATTTTGATTAATATGTGATAGTTTGTTATACATCCCAGATCGTGATAAAATTATGGTTACATTACTAACATTTATATTGCTAATCAACCTAAACTGTCTATGAAGATCCCTAACTGGAAATAATTAAGTAAATTAAGTAGATAAAATCGGTATACTCCGTAAAAGGGGTTTCAATCCAATTCGTAAAAACGTAAGTAAAATCAATGACAAATAACATTTTTTCTTCATCTTGTCCACATCAGTAAACGAAGTGAACCATCTTTGACATCCTGATGTTTCATGCTAATCACAGTTTTACACTACGTGTTCTCATTTGACATTTTAAATTTTTTGTTTAAATGTTTACACCTTTCTTTTTTTAAATGTTTGTGACCAATCAAATCCCATTTACTCTGTAAAAATGCTCTAAACACATTTAATCTCTATAAATAACACTCCACATAAAAAAATTAACTTAGGAAACGTAATCTACTGTAAGCCGCGAGAGCACTGTTAAAACATTAGCAAGCGAAGCGAAAGGTAATAAAAGATAAATCTTGGGTAAATGAAACAGAAAAGGAATTATAAGGGGGGGGGGAGAATAAGGCGGCTACGTCACAGTTGTAATCATCACTCAAAATTGGGCTCCGACTGCAACGATGCCCTGCGGCCCGCGCCCCTCCTCCCTGACTCAACATTTGTACCTCTTTCCTTTTTATGCTTTTCAGTATTTCTAATATTCTCCCTCCATTTATCTTTATCAGTTCATTCCTCGTTTTCCCGTTTTATGACCTCCAGCCTTATTTAGTTTATTTCTATAAAGAGTCCCCCTTTCTCAGGTATTTCACGAAATTTACGATTATACTTTACCGATAGTTAAACATTTACCCTTTAAAGAGTTTCTTTAAGTTTAAACTGAATTGCATAGAATAATACTTTTAATACTTTTAATTGAAATACATAACCGTTTTAGGTGTTGACAATATGTTGTTATATCTTTTAACACGTTTTCATGTTATGTATAATTTAGCTAACCCATGGCCTAAGAGAAGGCATTATTTCAAGCCGTTCAACAGGAAATCAATAATGATTACAAATGTTTATAAAAGCCTAGATATATTTACAAAAGTGATCAATTTTTAATTCTTTTGGTTTTTGAATAGTTTCTTTTTAAAGCCCCTTAATTTTGTACAATAAATCATCTCATAAAAAAATATTAATAAGGATTGGGTCTAGCGTTTAAGCGTTTGATCAATTTGAAATGTATCGACGTTCACAAAAAAATATACTTTATATTGCAACAATCAAATAAATAAAGTTCCTGCATTATATACTTTATACAAGCTGTAAGCTTTGGACAAAATCTCCGTTAAACAAGCAAGGATATACACACTTGCATTATTTTGTCTAAATTCCATACAAGAATGACAGAGGCAAAAGTTTCAATCAGCATCCGAGCGAGGGCGCGAGCTGGGACTCGAAAAGGGGTGTTTGCTTGTGCTGATTAACATAGAGTTTATCAGACAGAAGGCTGCACCTTTGGCCCAGTATCGACCTGAGAGGCACAAGGCTCAAATATTTATTGGCCAAACTGAGCTCACTACATCTCACTCCGGACTCTGGTTTATCACTGGTGTCTTGAGACTATTTGTCAAACATGCTTTGGTAAAGTTGTCAGCCACATGTCATCAAAACTGTAGGATTTGACTTTTTTTTATTTGTGAAATGTAGTTTCAAAGAGTATGGAAGTTGTTTCATGAAAGAGATTATTAATTTCTTCATTGGCCTATAGCTTTTGTTCACTGTACAGTGTACAATCATACTAATATTAATCATACTAATATTATAAATGTGAAAGTTTGTGTGTTTGTTTGTTTATTTGTTTGTTTGTTTGTTTGTTTGAAGTTCAATCACGCATTAACTACTGGTCGGATTGTGTTGAAATTTAGTATGATGATAGCTCACATTCCCGATTAACATATAGACATATTCTTACCTCTAAAATCCTTTCAGGCTCCGCCCCAGCGGCTCTAGAGTTTCCCATATTAACCTTATGAGTATTCATATTAAAAAGGAATTAAATAATTTCGCCAGCTGTTTCAACTACTTAATTTGTGTCTATGATATTCAATAGCATTAACAGGTTCGGTTTACCAACAGGTGAAGCACCATTAGTTCTTTATACATTTATGACAACAGCTAATTTGAACCAAGCAGCAACAAAAATTTTAGTGTGAGAACTTTACTTCTTTCTATTGTTTAGGTGAAGTGGTAGAACATTATGGCTATGGTAGATGTTCTATGTACTATAGTATACCGTAGATTATAGTAAACCAAATTTTCTCACAACGTGTCCTCTCTTATTGCAAATGCAAAGCACGAGTTTTGAACTACAATAAGCGTTGTATACCAACCCCGTACGAAATACGGGTACTCAGCTAGTCTGCTATATAGTTAACACTGTGTGTTGAAGATTCTTCCAAAACTAAAATTAGGCGCAAAAAATGTGTAAGGTCTCGCCTGTTGAAGGTCTTACCTTTAAAAGGTGTAATAGTTACATTTTGATAGTTTCTGATTTGTGGTCGCTGATAAAAATGAAGTAATTCTAGCAAAGCTAGAAACATTAAAGAACAGTTTAGTAGTTAGTGAGTAACATAGCTACATCGATATTCTCACTCTGCTCTAACTTATCTTGGATTTATATTGATATATAAATGCACATTAGAGTGGTGGTTCAGATTATAAAGTAATAATAATGAAAATCCTAAATTAAATAGTTATAGCTTTCAAAATATTAATCAATAAAGTTGAAGTGTCACGATTTCGTCTGTAAATTAAAGATGTCATACATATGTACGACAATATTCATATATAACATTCACAAAGAACGTGAACTTTTGAGAAAGCTGTAAACGTTACACATGTCAACCGCATACGTGAATGAAAGGTCTTGATGAAAAATACCAAGCCAAAATATTAGTTTATCGATAAAACCTCTCCTAAAGGCACAAACCTTTATAATATAGTTGTGTTTAATCTCATTAAAATATTGAATAAGCATTAGCTGTTATATTTATTTGTATTAATAATTATTTTTAAATTTTTATTGGGTTAACCTTTTGACTTATACAGGGTGTCCCGGAACTCTCTACCAATATTTTAGGGCATTGCTCCTGGGTAAGAAACATACCTAAATATCATATTTAACTTGCCCGGAAGTCCTTAGTTACTCACACAGCCGCCATTTTTTTTTTTTCAGTTATTAATTTTTTCCTAAAGAATGGTTAAACATATGAAATGGAAACTTTGCACGAACATTTATGACATCTAGACAAAGCCACAAAAAAATTATGACGATTTTTCATATTCATAAAACAAAATGGCGGCCATTTAAAATTTTGTTTCTTAAATAACACAAAAACCGTTGATTTTATAAAAATTTAAAATGGCCGCCATTTTGTTTTTTGAATTTGAAAAATTGTCATAATTTTTTTGTAGCTTAGTCTAGTTGTCATAAATGTTTGTGTAAAGTTTCAATTTCATATGTTCAACCATTCTTTAGAAAAAAATTAATAACTGAAAAAACAAAATGGCGGCTGTGTGAGTAACTAAGGACTTCCGGACAATTTAAATATGATATTTAGGTATGTTTCTTACCCAGGAGCAATGCCCTAAAATATTGGTAGGGAGTTCCGGGACACCCTGTATAATTTAGATACAGTAACATGATTGCAAATACATACACCAAAGAAATATTCATAAAAAAGAGTACGATTGGGTTTTGTCTCTATAATCAATGGTGTGTAACTGATTTCTTTACAGTAGGTGTAACATCCTCTTATTCTCATCCCGTTGTGAAGCATGAGTACAGAAACTATTTAGGTAATGCTAAAACAAATGATGCGTAATCCTAACCAATTAATAATAAACGAATCGTAGGAATACGAGTCAACTATACAGGGTGTCCCGGAACTCTCTGCCAATATTTTAGGGCATTGCTCCTGGGTAAGAAACATACCTAAATATCATATTTAACTTGCCCGGAAGTCCTTAGTTACTCACACAGCCGCCATTTTTTTTTCAGTTATTAATTTTTTTCTAAAGACTGGTTTCACATACGAAATGGAAACTTTGCACAAACATTTATGACAACTAGACAAAGCTACAAAAAAATTATGACGATTTTTCAAATTCACAATAAAAATGGCGGTCATTTAAAATTTTGTTTCTTAATTAACTAAAAAACAGTTGATTTTATAAAAATTTTAAATGACCGCCATTTTGTTTTGTGAATTTGAAAAATCGTCATAATTTTTTTGTAGCTTTGTCTAGTTGTCATAAATGTTTGTGCAAAGTTTCCATTTCGTATGTTTAACCATTCTTTAGAAAAAAAATAACAACTGAAAAAAATGGTGGCTGTGTGAGTTACTAAGGACTTCCGGACATTTTAAATGTGATATTTAGGTATGTTTCTTACCCAGGAGCAATGCCCTAGACTATTGGTAGAGAGTTCCGGGACACCATGTATAATAATGGTTGGATTTACTCAATGTAAATTATTGTCTTTCATGATTCCATCGTCGTTTTAAATCATCAATCCTATTGTAATAGATGTAACAATCTCACCATGATTTGCCATTACTAAATGGGTGATTGATTAAAAACTATACTATCACTGCTTTTTAAGTGAAATAGTCAACTAATAGTTTGAACATCGACCGATATGCCAACAATGCAACTAGTGTTCACTACTAGGGTTCTCTGGGATAATTTACACATGTGTGCTGAACCTAATTAGTGCAAACCCACCCTCACCAATGCCCTTGGAGCAATAAACAATTGTTTACTCAGTTATAAGCGTATGAATCACGGTCGTATCCCCAAGCTGAATACCAATTGCGACATTGCTCGGCATGAGGAAGGATCAACATCAGATACATATCAAATATGTTTTTACGCAAATATGGTCGGTTTTACTTTGATTTCCATTTATATTAGTATAATTGTGAGGAATTTATGTGGCTATCTTACTGCTAGCCTTACTGGTAGTTGAATTATACATTTATGTTAAACTCTGATTTAAGTAAACGGTATACTCTGATTTTATTTGTAAAGATCAAATGCGTATGCATTATGTAGCATCGAATTTACTCCTACGTTAAAGGAAGTCATTACGTATACTGAATCATAACTGTAACTTCGTTTTTTCTCACTGAAATGAATTGGATTTGTGTACTCTTGATTGTGTTTTAACGTATTTCAATTATGTACATTGTTTGTAATTGTACACACGCTTTTAGACTTCCACCATTTAAATGTGTTTAGTAAAAGCCATAGAATGCAGCATTTGACTAGGTACTGAACTAGTCATTTCATCTAAGCAGGTATTGTCAGTCTTTCTGTAGACCACGACTCGAAACAAACATATTTTTAGATTATGCAACCAACAGAGAGTAATTTATATTTTCTCTAATGGTTTTAATTTATTTATTCCTCATAAAGAGGTTTTGCTGGAAGCTTTAATGCCTCTTAAACACGGTTTAAAAGCCATTTTTACATGGATAAAGTATTAGTTTACCCATCAGTGAACATCATCAGGGTGAAGGTGTGACTAAAAAAGTGTAGGCCAATCTGTGCTCCTCTTGAATTTGATCTCAAATCTCTCATCATGAATTTGAGCCACAATTGATTTGGTGCGAAGATCCAATACAAATTACCAATACATACTTGACAGGATTGAAAGGCAAAAAGCCCCAATAATAGTTATTTGTGCAACTAGTGAGCAAAGTGAGCAAAAGTGAGCAAAGTGAGCAATTGCCTCACTCGAGAGAAATCCTTGGGAATGGTTTCACGAGTGAGGCGATTGCACTTTGCACTCGAGTTTCACATTGTATTTTTCCTACAGTGACCATAAAACAAAAATAAATTGGTAAAGAAACGTGCCTTCACGCTGCAAATCTGGAGTGAGACAATGTTAACATTGTCTCACTGATGAGCGAATTGGCCACTTTGCTTTCTCAAATCAGTGAGAGAACATGTACATTGTTAGGTAACTGTAGGAAAACATATTATTGTGACATTGGTGGTTGTTTGTTACGTTTTATTCGTCCGTCTACCCACGACTCTATATATTAATCTAGTCAGAAAAGTGAATCGGTCCGATACAAGAATGGACAGTACTGATCAAATTTGTTGGCAAAATGCCTGAACTTGGACTCAAAAAATCTTTCTCACAGTCCCAATTTTGGATAAGAAATACGATCTTTATGCCGTTTCCAAAAGTCTCGTGTCACTAAAAGAACAATATACCTTTTAACTACAATACACTTTAAAATTAATCCAATATGATTTTGTTCGACGGTAAAATTACCATGTATATGGCAGAACTCTATATTGACTACACCTTGCTCAAGGATAAGCGGTTCAACCCATTTAATTACTACAGTACTACGCTAACAATGATTTTAAATGTTTTAATTTAAAATTGATTTTTTTACTAGGCCTAGAAGTCTACTTTCTACTTCTAGCCCGGAAGTATTTTTCACATTACTTCAGGCTAGGCCTAAAGTTTGCGGCATTATATCTTACATGAAATTGGTGTTTGGGGTAATATGAACCCGGGATCTCGGGGACTGGATTCCCGCACTCTACCACGATACCAGCTCGCTCCCTTTATCAATTTATTACATATAGGCTAGTTAAGAGTAGCTTGTTAAGCCACAGAATTTTATCATACTTCATCTACACTGAACATTATTAGTTTATTCTAAAATCATTAAAACTATCTACGTACATCCTATGAATATTCCATCAAAGCCCATAATGTAGTGCAGTTATCTACTGCTTTTTTGCTGTTTCAACACTCAATTCCCCTGGTTCGTGTCGATCTTTATTTTATGACAGAATTGGTCTCAGCTTCATAAAATAAAAATGGGAATAGCGAGATAATTATTTCACAAGTCCAGTTCGAGATTTTTTGTTTCGTTTATTCATAGATAGTTCTACTAATTTCGTTAAATTTGAGTTTTTTTTAACATGCATCCTGAAGGAAAAATGATGTCGGCGTTGAAGCTTAGCTTACAAGCTTGGAGATGAGTGTATAGTAAAGTAGAACCTTGATAACAAGACTCCCATGGGAATTGTAAAATAATACTTGTTATCAAGGTTGACTTCTTATCAAGGTTTGTAATAACATGTGATTAGGGGTAAAATAATTTAAGGAAGATTTGAAAATTACACTTGTTATTAAGGGTGACTTGTTATCGAGGGTCTTCTTATCAAGGTTCTACTGGTAACATTTTCTTGCAATAGAGAACGACAGGGAACCAATGCGGCACGGCATTACGGTGTAATCATGCCTTGACCTTATGTCGTCTGACATTTAATGCCGTCAACTTTGTTGCCAATAACTTCCGGGCAAATGTGTCAAACTCCATACTGATCTGATGTCGGGCAAATAGCTGGTAAGTCACGTCCTTCTTTTGCTCATCGGATATTTTTTTGTTTTATTTCAATCAGCAAACAAAAACCTCTTCGACCCAAAAATGTATTCAAATCTGAACTATTAATACAAAAAATACAAAAAGTTTCCGCTTTAACCTTTAGGGAAGATTGTCTTTAAGTCTTCATTACTAAAATGCACTTTTAATAACTTTTAGCTGACATAAAACAAAAGATGAAGGTTTATACATTTTTCATTTTAGAAAGGAAACCAATAGCCTATAATTAGACAAACATTACTACTAAAATGGCATTTCTCAATTGACTACATAGTTAGAGTTTAGTTGTTCGTAGTAACTAAATATCCCTGTGCCAAAAATCAATCGAATGCATGAGTAAAACCAGTCAATGTAGGTTATAAGCTGTACAGAACAAAAACTCTTAGATAAATGTTCATGTTTTTATAAAGGGGAAAAAATGTTACTGATGAAATAATTGGAGCTTTGACATTTAAAAAATGTTCTAGACGCTACATCCATTCGGCCGTAATGCATCATCCCTATATCGTTGTTACTATTTCTATAGTCTTTCACTAGTTGTAAGTAAATTACGTACATTTTTATCGTATTTATGATAGTGTTCGTATCCATGTTTGTGTATAAATGTACAATGTGTGTATCGACGATCTTCTGATGAAGTGGTTTTGACATCCCCTGTAGGCCGGATTATGACTTCGTGAAGTCGAAACTAGTTGCGTCATTGCAACAACAATTTGGATTACTAAGAAGCAGGTATTTAAGCCTACACCAAATTTTTTTTTCAACGTTATCCGTACGCTAACATCAAAAATGAAACTTTAACATTTATTTCGATGGGGTTAACATTCATTATTTATAAAATATTAACATCAGCAAAACGCTATTTCCTGACACAATAATATCTCTACAACAGTTAAGTTTTTATTGTTATTGTTTATAGTTAACCCTTTTTGTTAACCGCATGCATAACCGAATTTGTAATATAAATGAATTATAATGGGGTCATCAATACAAAATGCCTCAAACATTTATAATTGGACATTTTTGTAAATATTTCATCGATAAAATCGTTAGCTTTCTGTACAGCATTTTATCTATCACCATAAACAAACTCGTACGAAGGGTCTTTATAAATATCTAGAGATATTTATAATGGTGTTTTTACATTTTTAATGCTCTCAGAGAACGATTCGCGTAAATTCTTTGAGTCTTAGTCATAGGATTTTTAAGCTCACCGCTGTCACATTCTTACTCTACGTGTTTTAGTTACTTTTACAATTAGACATAATATTACAGTATTGGAACGAAAATACAACGGAAGTTTTGGATCAGTGTCAGTTGGCCAGAGTAAAACTATGTAACATTGACCTACACTTCTACTCGTCACTATTGACGCTACTGACGTGTCTGCAATCACAACCCTAGAGTATAGTCTCAAATAGAATAGTCTCAAAACGATTTTTGAGCGATTGAAATGTTCAAAGCGAATCGAGGTTTTGCCGATATTCTTGCCGCAATGGCATATTGTAAATCTTTTATTTTCAGAATAAATAAGTAATTATTTCTTGATACAAAATTTCATAAAGTAACTGAAATTTAAATTGTTTATCAAATATTGCTAAATGGGTCAGCTCTAGGCACAACAGCAAAATTGAAATCTGAATTTTAAGAATTCTAATTTCAGAGCTCTGATCATATGACAAATACCGACTTAAACAAAATGAATGCAACTTTTCATACGATATTTTTGCGAAGGATGGTAAAAATTTGTTCAGTAATATAATGATACAAATATGGTGATAACTTAAGAACTCTTTTGGGATATTTAAAGACTTAATCACATTTAGCATGAAAAAAATTACATTTTTTTCATATAATCTACAATTTTGAATATTTGAACGGCTGCCAATTTTGTCTTAGCTGTTCTCATGAACTTAAATGAGCGACATTGTATTCTACTAATAAAAACCTTTAATTTGACGTGCTTATCTACATATTCAACAGTAACACATCATTTTCTTCCGAATTCTAGTGGGCCCCACCCTTAGGAGGTACGAAATAACACCCTTCCAGCATCCAAGCAAATTCAAGACATCTTTGAACGGCTGATATTTTTGACTCGGTTGTCCGTTTGAGTTCAGGATTGTAGTACTGTATTTCACTAATTAAGAGCTATCATTTCATGTGCATTTCAACCCATTCCTACGTTTAAGATTTTCTTCTTTCTCCTAGAGGGCCCCGTGAGGAGGTAGGTTAACGATGATTAATTTGTCAAATGGATTTTTATGACCATTAGCTTAGTTTCAGGCTTTGTAGCTTTATTTTACAATTTTTTTTTAAACATTTATCTGTCCCGGGTTTTTTATCTATTCTGTATTTTAATCCAATTTAAGTTGTAAAAAGTTATGAAATTCAGGATACTGTATATTTGTTATAAATGCAGCATTCATAGCGTATAATATCAAAACCTGCATTTTAATATATATTTGTTCATTTACATTCATTAAGTAATGAAGCTGTGGTGATTGGACGTGCTCAGAATGGTTTTACTAATAGAAATCTCGTAACGGCCAGTAGATTTAAATACAGCAAGCACTCATGGTATGTATAACGTTATCATATTTATAAGGATGTGGGTTTCGTATGATAAAGAAGTTAGTTATCTGACGCAGTTTAGGGGTCATAACATAACGCTTATTAAAACTAACAAACCTATAGGCTGAAATGAAATTTGTTTAAGCAAAAATGCTACACACTCTTAGACTACTGTAACAAAAATATTATTCTTTAAGCATTTTTAAAACATTGTCAGTAATTAATATTATATTTTTGAACATTGCATCTTCAATTTGATCTGTAAAATAATTGTATAGCCTGCAAAACAATTGAGCATTTTTAAGTTGTGTATAACAAAATGCTAAAAATGCTACCACAGCTTATGCCCTGCTAACAAGTAGTACATTGTTATAGCGAATACCTATTTATTTAACTATTTCATAGGACATTCAACTGAATATTTTAAAAAATGGGGGAGTTGAATTTCTGGTAATATTTGTCCAAATTCTTTTAAAAATAATACAAAATTCCCTAGCAAAATTTTGATATATGTGTTTTTGCTTGTGAAAAAAGAAAGTGAAGAGTAGCTGAGAAAGCTGTCGAATTGACAGTAGCTGTAGAAAATTTGAAAGTAACACTTTCCTTTGAGATAAGTTGTAGCAATAAAGAAAAGTCGAAGAATATTTGAAGTTTTAACCACATATTTAAAGTAATTCTTAATGTGCAGTTTCTATAATTTTTGTCTGTTTTCAATCAAATCAAATGATATGACCTTATAGTGCTAATATGTTCAGTATTTTTTTCTTTTAATTATTTTTGACTTGTGTATTTGTAAAATACTGTACTTTTACCTGGCATTCAATGCACTATGACTAGTTTAATCTGTACTAAAATATTAGTTTTTACAAGTTTTTCTTGTGGTATACTTAACTATGCCTCTTGTTTTACTAAATACTTTTACTAAATGCGTTTTTCTAATTAATGGTACTAAATGAAAAAAAAAAAAACATATTAGGTACAGTAATTTGATGTTTAACTCAATATGTCTCCTCTTGAGTGGACATACAATCTCAGAGGTTGTACATCATTTTAAAGCTTAAAATGCAGAAGAGTTTCTTATAATATTTGAGAGTTTTTAACATGGTGTATAAAGATATTTTCTTTAACAAGTTGTGGCGCTCTTTTATTGATTTTTCCAAATTTGTTATTGAAGTCGAAATTACAAGGTGTTACATGGATTTAGTCGTAACAAACTATACGTTTACTGATTTAATATTTTTTTTATGTTGGGTAAAAATTGTTAAAAATTAGATTTTATTAGGCAATATCTAGACATTTGAAATAATCTAAAACCGTTGTTGCCAGTAGGAGTGAGATATAACTATCCGAATTGCGTATTTTTAATACAATTTGTGTGCATAAAAATGCTTTAAAATCTTTGACACTGACAACCAAACCCCTTATATAAAAAAAAAATTGTTTAATACAAAACCACCATTACTGGAAATACTAAACCTTGCATTAAGTTCACACAGATGACAAACGTAGGTAATTCTATCCTTGGTTTCAACATTTAGCAACAAAAAACAACGTGTGGTTTCAGCTACAATTAGAGCAACGTCATTTCCCAGAATTCCCGGCTTTTGTCGGACATCACAAAGATGTTTACTGTGACAAAAGGACACAATTGTGACCTTACAATGTCGTTTGAATATAAAGTTTTGAGGACATGCTGTCTACATGAATTCCTAGAATTATTGCTGGATTCCGAACATTGGTTGTGCAAACTGAAGGAATTCTGAAGTCAAGTTAACTCCAATAAAAAAAACTATGATTCGTACAACTATTCTAATGATAAAATGTTTAACAATTTTAACAATCTGTACTTGTCTAAAATTACATGAATTTTCTTTCGCTCCGTGAAATGGTTATTAAGATGCATACAAATTAAGGTATAAAATAATATAAATATACAACACAGTATGAGAGGATGTTAAATTTACGACATGTGTTATTCAATTGCATATGTAAACTATTGTAAACAGTTTTAAGCCTACTTAAATAAAATATAATGCCTACCGGTTTTAGCGAATTTCCCTATTGGGAAGTAGCTATTACCGTAGGTCTCATGGTAAGACTTAGGCCCGGGACCGATCTACTTTTTCATTTTAATGTCCCCAGAGGCCAAAAACACCATTCGTTCAAATTTTTATATATGTATATATATATATATAGGTATATATATATATATAGATTTATATATATATATATGTGTCCGTGAACACGATAACTTGAGTAATGTTTATCCGATTTTGATGAAATTTGGTTTGAAGGTGTAAGGCGGGATAAACTTGAATGAGTTCGCGATCCAGCATGATCGGACCATGGGAACAGGGTTTTATGGGGGGTTTTATGGGGTAAAAATTGGTTTTTCTCACTTTTTACCCTCAAAACACAAAATTTCCCAATTTTTCTCTAAACCTTCTTAAAGAGCTTAAAAAAACAAACAATTCAGTATATCAAAGTGTTTTTGTACGGTTATTGGTTACGGAGAAAACTAAAAAAATTGTAAATTTAAAATTCCCATGTTATTCTTATGGAGAATATTGTAAAATGTTGTAGTTTGCTTGTTTATGGATATATTTTGATCAAACTTGGCAAATTTATTTATTTTATAGTAAGCTATCAATATTTTACTAAAAACACACTACTTTATTAGTTTCCTTGTAGCAGCAAACCTAGGTACTCGTTAAACCTAATGTTATTTAAATAGATCAATTGAAAATCAATTCGGCCAAATGGAAATTCGCTTAGACGGCAGGTTTGCTGCGGCGGGGGTATTTATTTATTTGTTTGGTTTTAATTTCAACTTCCCGGCCAGTTCAAACCTGGGGGTTGTATGGTAAACCGAGTGGTTATAGCGCTCTCCTTCAAATCTGAAAGTTGCTGGTTCGATTCCCATCAGGGTCAATTCTGGACCCACGTGGCATTTGTAATATTATTGCGTTATAACATAATTATAACAAAATGTTGATATAGTAGCAAAAACTTTCCTTACATAAAATACAAAACAAATACCCTTGGGGTAAATAGTTAAAATATTAGAACCTATTATTTGTTTAACATTTTCTTCCTGTTTGTTTGTATTCAAGTTGTAGAAAATCTAACGGTAAACTATACAGTAGGCACCATAATTCACTTTATAGAGTGATCACTAGCCATGTTCTTCAAATAGAAAAACGACGGTTTAACACAGCGGAAATTGGAGGAAATTCCAACCAGTGTTCAGTTGAATCAGTCTCTCAGCAGCAATTACAGCACAGTTTCATCTAAACCAGTCCTAATTAAGAGTGAGTCATTTTATGTATATACCTCTCCCCCACTCCTCATACCACTAATATGACACCAATACTACACCTACTGTTATAAGGTAAATCAGTTTTGATATCGCGGTCTCATACGTCAGTTAAACCACCTTTTCCCATCAAAATTAATTAGGTTTGATTGTTGACAAAATAGAAACTGAGGAAAACGGTATTTATATTTTACTAAATAATTATGCTAGAAAAAATATTTTGTTTGTTGGCATTATTTCCCCAGAAGCTTAAAAAGATAATTAAAAAAATACATGAAATTAACATTAAAATAATGATATATTACATCAAAAACTAAAATGTCTCTTATCTTAATGCGATAAAAACAGAGTTTGAAAAATCTAAATAAATACAAATGACTTATGCAAAGCATGTGTTGGGATCGCCATGACTTGAATATCAAAATAAAAAGGCTTTAATGACTTGCACGAAACATTGAAACATTTATAAGCTAAATAACGAATCATGTATGTGTTGTAAGCAAAAATACATAATAAAATAAACAAAGGTTTGTTCAAATGCTGTACTATTCAGAAGGGGAGGACTGCAGCATGCGTCTGTATCGATAATTTATCTTTGTTTGCAGAGATATGAACCCCTTACTGTGCTGCTGCTGTGCTCCAACTTTACCGTGGTATTGATTTAAATGGTTTACTCTAATAGAGATTATTGTGTAGATATACAAATAATTAAACTCGTGAGTCCATTTATAGAATTGTTGGTAAAAATTAATAAACCACTTGTAAGTGTATATGGACAGCATTTTAAGAGATGTAAAAAATGCGAAACCATTCATAAAGTTTGTATTAAATGAAAACTTTACCTTTTATTGAAACCCTGTTCCTATTCTGAACTATATAACCGAATATTCCTGAACCTAATATAACAGAAGTGTTGGTCGGTTAGTGCAATAAAAAAGGGTTTTCACTACATACAAGATATTTTACCATGTAAAATCGTCAGAAATTGAAAGGTAAGACGGTAACTGTACTTCATATCAATGCTCTCTGAAGGGGATTGTTAGTATTAGTTCCTAAACGATTATTGCTGTTAAGTGATTAGAAACTACCTGAATTCAAGATTTAATTTGGTTTGAAGGACTTTTAACGGAAAAAAATACTTTTTCAAATATTATTAAGTAGCCTAATGAAAAATATATTCATGGTAGAATTTTAAAATCTTTCAAAAGCAAATTAGAAGACAAAAATACAAGACATGCGATAAGATCACTGAATAAAAGAGTAAAGCATGAGGTTTTCTACGATGTTTCGTGTGCTGGCCCATATTTATAGTGAGCGATAGAAGGAAAAACCAGACATCGACTTCAAGATGGTACCCTGGGGAAGTCCGCTTCTATTGCTTGTATTTCTTGCAGCTATCTTGTATCGGTTCCATAATGCAATGCGACAGTTGGCTGTTGTTTGTTGATATTTACTTTGACATCATGCAGTTGCAGTGAAAATATTTAACATAAGCCCACTGATTTGTTTGTTCATTAACTTGTAAGTAAATTAAGTTAAATATCACAAAGTTAATAATACATTATACAAATGTAAACCTAAATTTTAACAACTACTTTTTTGAGATTTTTATGAAAATTATACCCAAGCACAGCTTTGAAAAAAATTGTTCATGTTCAACCGAAGGTACGCATATCGAAACTGTAAAAAAATGTGTTGTTGATTTATTTAGCATGTTCAATTGTAATTAAGGTAACGTTTTATGAAAATAAAGCTAAGTAGCATTATACTCAAAAGAACCTAAAACAAGTAGCTCAACATTATTGAAAAGTGTAAAAAAATAAACTCGAGACTAAAATAATAATACAAACAAAGCGAATTAACAATGAACTAAGAATAATACAACGATGACATGTATCTAAAAAAGAAAACATCGAGAGATATTTAAAATTACGAACTTTAAAGAGTGATATTAGGAAACGTTTGCAAGTTACTTTAAATACGAACGAACAGACGTTAACCGACTCAGTGTTTGTATGTCCTTAAGGCATCCTTTTGTGTCTCCTTTTATTTTTCTCTTTATATCAACTAAAATCTCTGTATTCACAAATAAAACATCACGATGAATTGTTAGTCTTACTGTTATACAAATACATAATGATGAATAATGTTTACAAAAAATATACAATATCGTTATAGAAATCAGCTAATGGTAAAATAAATGTATTTTAATAATAAAAGAAACAAACATATACCAATAGAAAAGGGTTGTTAATGAACAAAGGAAAATAGGATTTTGAAGTAAAATATTAATAGCTTGGTATCAAATAAATAAATTTGTCAAGTTTGATAAAAATGTACCCATAAACAAGCAAACTATAACAGTCTACTTTAATACATGAGTATAACATGGGAATTACATTTTTTTTTCTCTGTAACCAATAACCTTACAAAACACTTCAATGTACTAAATTATTCGTTTTTAAGCTCTATAACCCGGTTTGGAGAAGTATTGGAAAATGTATGTTTTTAGGGTGCAAAAATATTTCTACTCCGTAACCCCCTCCCCCCTAAAACCGTTTCTGTGGTCCGATCATGCTGTTCGTAAGCTCGTTAGAATAAACTTAAATTTACATGTTTGGACAAAATTTCATGAAAATCGCATGATTTTTGCTCGAGGCATCGCACTAACAGACCCGGACACACAAAACAAAAAAGTAAATCGATCCCGGGTCCAGGTCGTACTATGAGACCTACTGTAATAGCTTATTCCCCTAATGGTATTCGTATAATTTAGTCTGTGAGTAGTCCTAGAAAAAGGGTATTTTCATAAAGAAATCGTGAAAGCTATTTCACTTTTATAAAGTGATTATGACTTTAGAAGAACGATAAAAGTAATGTGGGAAGGTGCCAGTTCTTTTACTTTGCAAGATGTTTTCTCTTAGTAAAGGACAGTTGATTCTTAAGACAATTCATTGATTTTAAATTTAAAATATGCATAGACCTAATCAGTTACTGTATTCAAAACATATTTTGATATTGAATATTTATTCATAGTGACTAACAGACAAAGCAAAAACAGTTTACTTTTGCATATATGCCAAGCTTTACTTTTATTTACATTTTGATTGTTGATAAGGTCTAACATTATATTTTACCCAATTATTATGTAATTCCACATTCAATGTTGCTTACGGGCCCAGGTTACTGTAATTTGCAAAATAGCGTTGAAAGTTGGAAATATACCTACTAAAGCCATGCAAACTGTGTTATAATGTATATAAATAATCATAGTAATGAATACAATCTTAGATTTAGTACACAACAACTTAATATCCTGCTTTTTAAGATGAAGCTTACACTCTTGCTAAAAACATTATGCTCAGAAACATTACTGTACGCTGGAATCACCAAACTATATTCCAGAACTGTAGTTACACTACAAATAACGAAGACCTGTCATGTGACTGCTCCTCTTTACAGTATTGGCTTAAGGGCATAAATAACTGCTTAGTAAACGTTTCGCAAGGCTCTAGGATTATCATAGATTTAAGAAACAAATGCCCACGAATAGTGAAAAAAGTACTAAGACCACTTTGGAACTAAAATCTACTCGTAAAAATACAGCAGTCTTTTTTTATAATAATGTCGGTGGTCTCAGCTACGACATTGTACAACGATTATGCTTGTTCTTATAATAAAAATGTGTTCCTCCTGAGACCTGATGAACTAATGAAAATTACAGACTATTCCATATATATATTTTAGCTACCAAATTTTCAAAGCTAATTTATTTACAATACAAACATCTTAGAAATTAATTATATACCACAGTAAAAATTGGAAAAACTGAAAGAACAGTCAGTTTTCTCTTGACATGGGACTTGTTTTAATTTGTGACCAAATCAATATTGGCTATGAAACCAAAATCATCACGACTATATTGGCTATTGGAGAAAAGTTGCACTTTTAATATTCAAATATATCTTTAATATCAATCCAGAACTAGTTCATAGTTCTATGAAATATTAGCCAAAGAAAGATTTACTCTCCATTTTTGACGAAATGAAATCGTTAATGGGATCATCCGAGAAACTAATATTTTTTTAATAACGTGATGATTACATCAAATTTAAAAAAATGTTTAAGTAAATTTTTCCAAACCTGGAAACGTGTTAATGTCTTTCAAGAAATAAAATAACTTGCGAAAAGGGTAGTTTTGATATAAAGTATGAATGTATTATTGGACATGAGAGGAATGAAAATGATAATGATTGCTAAAAAAACAACATTAAGTGTCAGCTTGAATAGCGCCCCTACCACTTAGGCACTCGAATTGTATAGAACAATAGCGTGATATTCAGAA
This sequence comes from Macrosteles quadrilineatus, assembly GCF_028750875.1. Lineage (NCBI taxonomy): Eukaryota > Metazoa > Arthropoda > Insecta > Hemiptera > Cicadellidae > Macrosteles > Macrosteles quadrilineatus. The sequence continues at coordinate 129,079 of NW_026542819.1, forward strand.
AGTCCACTTGATACATTCAGTTCACTTACAGAGGGTGAATGCGTTGCACTAAACAATCATTTTAATATTAATTTTTTTACTTAACAGAATATACATAAAACGATTGACAATTAAATCGTCTTATTTCCATTTAATAATTTTGTCAAAAAGTGTGATTTTTGGGAAGTTTGTACTTTTAATTTAATTGTAAAATGTTGTAATAAGTGTTTCTATAGATAAATTCGTATACAAGTGTGGAAAGACTTATGAAAACACGTATTTTTTGTTGCTAAGGGGGAGGGGGTTGTACCCTTATATAAATTTATATGGTCATTCTTTTCCAAATATAAAACTATTTTTGACAATGAACCCAGCTCAAAAAATCAAACAATTTGTGTAATAAAAAGTTTTATAAATTATTTTTAAGTCCCAAGTTTAATATGAACTGCTACGCAATGTTCCTTATAGACAATACAGTAATTGCTCAACATGTTTTGTTTAATTATATACTTGAATTGTATTAGTTTTTCATTATTTTATGGTGTAGTTTCTACATTATTAACCAATTCAGTTTGCTACCACCTCGCGGCAGCAATAAAGTACTTTATGAACCTGATGACACAGGCATTGGGCTGTTACCTAATTACAGCTGTTTAATTTGAATTTAAGCCAAAGCATGCGTTTGAAACATACTTACGGACTATTTTGAAACAATGGGAATATTTATAAATTGAATGTTTGCAATGAAAATAGCTTTGCCAATGAATATCTCCTGATTAAAGTTAAGCCTGATTTCTTTGCTAAAGAGAATGATGCACATATTGCACTTTTAAATAGTTAGTTAGTTAGTTAGCTAAGTGTTTACCTTCCAGACAAAGCATTAAATCGAAACTAAAAGGTCGCAGAATCTGAAACCGAGAATAGAATGGCCGAAATTGACTTGAATGAAGTTCGTTGCGTATAATTTGAGGGAACGATGTGGCTTAGGGCGTTATCACCAAGTGATAAGCAATCGCTGTGTCCTTTCACGCTAACACCACAGGGTGGGCGGCATCCGGGGTCGCGGTCTTACCACAAATAATGAACTAATCTGTTATTGTCTACACAAGTGTCATTTTGTCGCTCATGCGCTTTTAAATTATAGCTATTCAAGCCCTTTAAACGTTTGTGGACTAGGTGGGGATTGAACCCGTTCCTCCTACACCGATGTCCAAACCTGGTCACCCGCAATATAGCTGTGCAGATGAGAATAGGGCTCGCCTGGTAATCAGAAGGTCGTCGGTTCGATTCTCAGATAATTGCCTAAAGTCCCTAACAAGACTACAAGATCGCGCCACTCATCATACATTCATCTCCATTCATACTTGGCTTAAAATACCTACTTTGTATGGTCGCCATTTCAAAGAAAAGTATTAAAGTATTAAGTAGGGGTTTGATGGTTTGAAACTGGACATTGTCTAAGGAATACCTAGTCAGTTACAAAGTCATCTTACGATATTTCACACTCACCCTTCATTCATATTAGCTTATAATACTTGCAAAAGCATTCGCCGCTGTCTCAGCGAGTTGAATTCGATTTAACATTTTGTTGTATTCATTTTAGTAAAATTAAAGTTCTTAAAAGATTGAAAAGTTCCAATCTCATGGCCTGTACAAGTTCAATGGCCTGTACTTATAGGTGATCACAAAAGAAAATATGGATTGAGAAAAGTAGTAGACCTGCGTGTATTAAATAAACGTGTATAATGACGAAATAAACAGTATCAATGACTAAACATCTGGTAATTAAAATGTTTAGTAATATTTGGAAAGCAAAGAGTTTTAAAAGGTAATGTAGGGCTAATTTTAAGTACTGGACATAACCGCTATATCTGAACGTATGACAATTGGCGTATCACTTCAGCCAAAGTCAGATTGTGATCCTATACATCTATTAGATATCATGTCCTACATATATTAGATTAAGGTCGAATACTAATCTCTATAGTATGATAGGGTACTAAATTATCATGTAACCATATAAATAAGCGTACAGGCAATAATTACAAATGGTGAATTATAGCAGCTAATTATAATTAAAGTTATATATTTTGTGATGTATACAGGGTGAGTTTAAAATGAGTTCCCACCCTACTTTTTTCTACATTTCTTAAGATATCAACTCCGGACCACGTCAGATCATTGTTGAGTAGTAAGTACTTCATTTTGACTGGGTATAAAATTTTGGCCGCCATCTTGGATCTGTCATATTAAATACAAAGTTTTTTTTTCAAATGCAAAGGTAGGATTGTGACCCATTGTTTCAAACTAGATTTTTACGCTGAATATGATGCTGCAATCCGTTTTTGAAAATCTTGATCCATTCTAAAGTTATGAAAACATTTTATAACTTATTTTTAGCCCATTTTAACATTGTGCAGTTACAAACTCAGACTATAATCGTAAAATAGAGCTAGATAAAGATAGGTATTACACCACCAGTCATTGTCAACCTATTTTCACTTGGTTATGATCACTTGGATACGATTATGGCCTTAGTTTGTAACTGCACAATGTTAAAATTGGCTAAAAAATAAAGTTTTAAACAGTACTCATAACTTTAGAACGGATCAAGATTTTTAAAAACGGATTGCAGCATCGTATTCAGTGTAAAAATCTAGTTTAAAACGATGGGTCACAACCCTACCTTTGCATAAAAAAAAACTTTGTATCCAATATGGCGGATCTAAGATGGCGGCAGAAAATTTATACCCAGTCAAAATGAAGTACTTACTACTCTACAATGATCTGATGTGGTCCGGAGTTGATATCTTAAGAAATGTAGAAAAAGGTAGGGGGGAACTCATTTAAAACTCACCCTGTATATTATAAACACTAAACCCTCTCATATAAGCTGTAAATTATGCATTAAGTCATTTGACAATCTAAGTTAAAGATTTACAACTATAGTTGTTTGCTAGTATTATGTAGATTAAATTAAGCTGTCATATCTGAGTAAGATCAATGAGATAATTAAAAATAGACAAACATTTTATCAATGGGATCTAATCCAAAACCATAGGGGATGGTCGGTTATAACGACTATCTAACTAGCTGTTGATTGGTTTGGATAAAGTGCGATTGAATAAGTCAACTAAATGCACTTAAATGCATATTTTTGAAATTATATGTTTCCCAATTACTGAGGATGTCTGGAGAAGCACATCACATTCAAATGCAAACCAAACGAATTCTTAGTCGTTTCATTGAATTTTTTTCTAATCGAAATTTAAAGCTGGATCCATGGCCATTCTATGAGAAATCAATTTCCACAGAAATATGGATACTTGTCTTTCTGCGTATACCTACAAAAATAACATAAAATGCTTAAAGAAATATAAATGGAACATTGATTAAATCTCATATCAGGGAAGCTACAAATTTTTACAAAGTTTGTTCAATCCTCGAACTTAAACCTGCGTTTCTATTATTTCAGTATTAACTATTCTCCTTCGTATCGTGTACAAGTTTTGAAACACGTAACTAAACATTCCTATAAAATAAAGTTTGTATTAAAAATATCTTGGTACTATATATCAAAACCTCGCAAGTATGTTTATAAGATTTTTTCATACTCTAGACTAAGTATTATTGATGGACTGAACTTACGGGATAGGTTTATGACTGTAACATAAAACTTTATTGTGCTTACTTTAGTCAAGGCACTTTGAAACTGCAGTCTTTAAGTTGTCTTTTATGTTCAGATAGTCAGTAAGTATATTGGTTGGATTGTATCATGTTTACAACAAACAACATAACAAATACTAACAAAGGTGTTAAGGGTTAGAGAAAAAGTACCTAACTCAAATATAAATTGATAAACTGTTACCGGAGCTAATATCTGAGTTTAACTATTTACTTTACTCTAATTAACATTTATTTATGCCAATCCATCTCTTTATCAGTTTAAAATCTGGTTTAATGAAAAGATACAAAAATATTAAATTAAAATCGTGTGTACACGTGAATGAATGTAAAAACATGAAAATTTCAAAATCAAATCTTTCTGTGTGACAATTCCACAAAATCTATTAGTTTATTTAATCAGCCGGTGTTTTTCAATAGGACAGTGTAAGTTTTGTATCTGTTGGGTCCTGTGTTAATAATGGCTCAGCGACAGCAGGGTATTATTTTGCTGGAAAGGAGCTTGTTATGGAATGAGTGACGTGTTCTTTGCTTCGAAAATTGAGAACGTCGTCCGGCGCCACGGCCAACAGACACATTCGTTATAAGTCTACGAGCATATAGCCAACGAGGTTTTTATCTCCTTCACTCCAGCTATCCGAGGAAAAACACGTTAGATTAATAAAGCTATCTAAATCTATAAACTGTTCTGAATGTGTAGAAAATTAAATGTTTAAGTTTCATTATACACCTACTAATTTGCATCATAGCCACTCTACATCAGTTACTAACCGTGCGCTATATTTAGTCCAACCCCCCCCCCCCCAAAAACGACTCCAAAATGTTTAATATAGTGTGAAATTAAATGTACATTTTAAGGATCGATAACCAAAACAAACTGCAAAAACAACAACAACAATAAAACTGGGAAACTGGAAATCACTGCAAGATTACTGAGAATACCATTCTTGTTTATTGTGTATAGATTATTTTTATATACGACTATTTTGCACTAAACAAAACAATTTGAGAAGTAATAATTATAAGGTCTAGGTAGTTTTATTTTACTAATTGAGACTTTGTATAAACCTATATAGCCTTTGTTTCGTTAGAGTAAGGTTTTAATATAGTTATCGGGGAATAACGTTGTGAATGAACCTTCAAAGTCAATAACTGAATTTATAATTTAATCAATGAACTACGATTTGATAAAAATAATAACGATATCTCAATACAGGATTGTTAAAATTGAATGGATGTATTTTTTTGTAATAAACGTGTTTTGCAAATAACGATAAAATTTAAGCTGTATTTGTAATATAATAAAAGTCTCTTGGTTCAGCATCTAAAGTAATAAGCCATAGCTTAAGTCCGACATTAAAGGTAGTTAGAGTGACCTATTCTAATACAAAGCTCGTCCGAAAGATACTGAACTTTATTTGTAATTTATTTTTCACAATACAATACAACTTACGAACTTTATTTGTAATGTATTTTTCACAATACAATACAACTTACCTATAAGTTCTTGGATGGTTGATGTGATTGATATATTTTATACATGTTATAATTTTCATATTCGGAAACTTGATTTGTGTTTTCCATCTGACTTGTGAGTTCTGAAGCAATGGAAACCGCAATGTGTGCTTCATTCGACGAAAATACAAAACTGTGTCTGAAAACGTAAACTAAAGCAATTTAAAGGCGAAGAATTAAATTTAAATTATTAAAATAATTTATCGCACACTCCATCAGATGTGATATGAGGGCCAAGATTCAAAATTATTTATAGTATAAAGTATATTTTCAAGCTTCGTACCAAATATTATTTTAAGTTCAAACAGTTATATCAATAACAGATTACATTCATAAAATCAGGAGTCATATAGATAAAAAAACTAAGTAGGCCCTAAGTACACATATTTTAATTACCACTCAGTAATCCGTACAAAGAATGTAATAAAAACACAAAATTCCAATCCAGAATTGGAAACGACATACGAGAATCTTTCAATTAAAATGTAATCAAATAAACGGTTTGAACAAAACCTTAAACCCGAATGCGCAAGGTTCAGAAATAAAATATTATTTACTACGGAAAAGTTCGAATAAATGAAGATTAATCTAGACGGAACACACTTGGAGACTATTCATACCAAGAGTTACAAAATATAATTAATAACCATGCTTTTCCCTAGTTTGGTCTCCCCACAGTTCAGGAGAGAAAACTGTGCTCTTGGGATTATAGCGAAATGTTTTTACGACCTAACGGCAAGCTATCCCTTACATTTAATACTCAACCAAGAGATATTGCCAAACTCATTGTTTATTTATTACGGCAACAATTTTTCTCAACTTATCATGTCCATACGAAACATTTATAAGAACTTGTGGATTTGTTCTAGATTGGGTTCTTTTTGAAAAATTAACATTTCCCAAAGTTTTTATTTATTGTTATTGAGTAGTTTTAACCTACGGAACTTTCAAAATGATCTTTTTACCATACTAGTATTTATTTGTATTTGTAGTTATATTTATTGATCTACTTCGAATATAATAATAGCTTTTGAAATATTAAGCACCTACAAAATAAATACAGTTTTTAAAAGGCATATGCTTGCTATACCACCTAAAACGAGGCCTTATTTAATAGTGTAATGATGCTAAAAACAGTTAGGCTAGGAACAAAAATTAATGGATCAAAAACCAGGGACTCGGACTAATCAATAAAAAAGGAATATACTTCAATATAAATCTTTGGAATACAAATAATGTATTACAAAATCGTTGAATTTTCAGGAGTTCACGAAAGCTTTTGTATGATTTATTAAATAAGGAAGGCATCAAAAGCTCTCAAACCCCAATTATAGAAGCAGTTAGACGCTTAAATGGTAATATCGCTATTTTCAAATCGTTGTAAAACCTTCCTGATCCTTAAAGATCCAACTTGAATAACGAGCATATTGCCATAACTCGGCTTCTTCAAGATTTAAGTACAGAAATATATCCTAGGAGAGATGACAAAATGTTTAAGAACCTTGCACATTCTCCAATCTTGATCCTAATAAAATATAAGTAAGATATTTAAAAATTCTTCTTTTCCTTGAGGTCTCTTACGATCAAAAATTGATCTGTATTTATGCACTTTTACGCTAAGACTAACATTACATCCTCAATTAGATTGCATATTAAGACTGTTTGGATTATTTATAAGAATAATCATGATTGAACTAGATCTCGATGTTAAAGTAACAAGTCAAACATCAGCTATCGAATATTATACAGCATACTCAAAACATGAATAATGTTTTAATTTTTATATTTATTATCTTTTAAATGAGAAACGATCAATTAAATCGTGAAATACTAAAGGTTTGTTAGACTGTTTAAACGCTGGTAACCTTGCTAGATTTGCTGTTAAATAATGTAACCGATAACTTAAAATAAAAGATTAACCAAAAAGTATGTATACGCCCACATTTTCGTTACTTATTTGATCAATCCCATGCCCTATGATAAAATATTATAGTAAAGCCTAAACAATATTGTAGTCGTCATAAAATGCATTTTTATGACGTCATTGCAGCCATCGAATTATGTCGTTTATATACGTTGTAAGGTGACTTCAATTCTCAGGAAACCCGTAAACCTAAAAGCCTATAAAGAAACTATTATTAAAGAAGGAAATTTACGTTTCAATAAAAGTTTGTGAAACTCCCCGACAATTACCCGCTGGGTTATAAGTTTTAATTATTTCCTACCAAAAAAACTAAAGCTCAGCCCGTTGCAGCGTCTGGAGAGATTATATTATAACATATTAGTGGTTTCACTATAAAATTGTATACTTGATATAGATCCAACCAAACTAAGTGCAAGATGTAATCTATAATATTCAGATAAATAAATTTCTTTATACTGTACATATAAATGCAGTAAGCTTGCTTTTCTTAGAATATCTTTATGTATTTAAAAAATCAACATGTCTATGTGCTCAGGTTTTTGTGTGATTGTACTTGGTTTACAAGTCCTTACGAAGAACTTCTTCATTCAAAAGGAAAACTCTCTTTATTCAGTTAAGAAATTTAAATTATGATCAAGGTCCTAAACAAGAAGTAGGTATTATTGGATATAAATGGTTTTAATAAATAATTTTGTTTAAGAGAAATACCTTAGCATTGGCTTCAAAATTAAACTGTTTATCAAAATTGATAAACGGACTAATACGAACTAAAATTAAACGTATGTTTTACTTTTTAAAATTTTGAAGCCAATGCTAAGGTATTTCTTTTATAATATAATGGGAACAATATGTAACACCATGCTTGATACATTATACCACATGGTTTGTTAAAAGAAAAAGACAATGTCTTTAGGAACCAAGTACACAATATTTCCGATATTGTATACAATAAAAAGGTAAGACACATTGAATGTTAAACAGGTTTAAATGAGGTGTCCGTATTTCCCCGGCATTTATATATTTTATTTTACTTTATATCTTGAAATACAGATAGGAGCCTATATATTTATATCGGTAGCTCTAATATATCTACGTGAAACCATGGAAACTCTACTGCATGTTAAGAATTAAATAACGCCTAAAAAACTTAATATGTAATCATTATCAATTCGAAAATTGATTGTCTTTGATGTCGACCACATTAGTAATATTTGTTTAATTTACCATGCCAATATTAGGAACAATATAATGGTACTGTAATATAAATGTTTACCATGAAATGATATACTCGGAGTTTTATTTTCATAATGACATAAGGTAGAAATATTATTGATGAAATAAGTTTATCCGTTACAGTCTCCTCGTGAGAATGATTATTTAGCAAGTTTCGACCATCTGTTTGCTGCTGGACTCATGTTTCAGGCTGCGTTTTGCGGTTTTTCTCTTCCCTTCCGTGAAATTTGCGGTTTCTTCAACTCGATAACTCCTCGTCTACATTTAAGTTGCTTGATTAAATTGCCCCAGAATTAATTTGCTGCTCTTCAAAATCGGGAAGGTACGATAAAATATATGTTATACAGGGTTAGTAAAAAGTGTGGAGACCCCCTGTTACTTTTTTAACGGCCCATACTAGAAAAACTAAACTCGGCACACCTTTATGGCATGTTATGAAGTACTTTTTGGGCATAACCGTCACTTGGTGTACATCCCCAAAATGGGGGATATTGGGGGAAACTCAAAAATTTCAAATACAAAGACCTATCGAGTGACCCCTCATTTTGAAGGTCCTGGTAAAAGAAAACCAAAAACGCAAACTAGAGGTATTTATCTCAATCCAGTAAAAAATGGAAGCTGATTGAAATCTTTAGAAATTGGAAATAACTTGCAATTTTATATTCAATTGGCTGCCATATTTTACTGTGTTAAGATAGAGACCTATAGTTTGTGTTGTTAGTTTTCTTTTATTATGCCCTTCAAAATGAGGGGTCACTCGATGGGGCTTATCATTAAAAATTTTTGAGTTTCCCCCAAAATCCCCCATTTTGGGTTTGGGAACTTATGAGAATTTCAATTGGATGCCATTTTGTACTGAGCTGAGATAGAGACCTCTAGTTTGCGTTGTTGGTTTTATTTTACCAGGACCTTCAAAATGAGGGGTCACTCGATGGGTCTTTGTATTTGAAATTTTTTAGTTTACCCCAAAATTTCCCATTTTGGGGATGAATACCAAGTGGCGGTTGTGCCCAAAAAGTACTTAATAACATGCCATAATGGTGTGCCGAGTTTAGTTTTTCTAGTATGGGCCGTTAAAAAAATAACAGGGGGTCTCCACACTTTTTACTAACCCTGTATAACAACTTGAGTTATTGAACTTTACGAAGAAGGTCATATGCTCAAAATTGAACTGTCAAAGAAGGAACGTCTTGAAGAAGAATTTCAGAAACAAGGCCTTGAAGACAATACGGCAAACCTCAAGACGCCGGAAATGTGTATACAATCCATACAAATTGCTACTAAACAATATTATTATTTCACGGGTAAGTCCCAATTTAAGAAATTGAGTTCTCAAAGCCACCCCGTCAAGATTTGCATTAATCTAACCAACTCATAGGATCTAAAGATGACAATTTAAGATCTCTTGAACGTATTCTAAAGTTTTATGAAATTCAGTAAGTCAATGTTAATTAAGAATATGTAGCTGGTGTGTTTAGTTTTTAGTCATTGCATCATTACAAGTATTTTTTCACTACATTGTCTAGTTTGCTACCCGTAAGCTCTTACTAATTAGATATTGTACATTTCTCACAAATACAAACTATTATTAAGTAGAAACTAAGATAAAAAGTTTGACGCCGTGAAAACTATTTATAATTTGACACAAACACACATTATAACGATTTTAGCTCGAAATAGATTCCATATTTATTCATATTAATGCTAGTGCTTAAGGGTGTTCCGATTCTTCCAGTCTTGAAACAAGGTGATAAAGTTATTTAACAAAATTGTCCATAGTTTTCTTTTATAACCAGTATTCACAAACAACAGTCAGTCTCTGCTTTTATTTAACCTACAAAATTAAGTGAAGCATATACCATTAGCTTGAGTTGACTGTATTTTTAGCTTTTAGTTGATACTTGCACTTTGTAAGCATTGACTTGGGTTTCTAGGAAGTAGCTTTTAAGTAAATATATACATATTTATGTTCTTTTATTATATCGTGAGCAAGAAAAAATATATTTAAATAATTAATGTATAACAAAATTAGATGGATCAGTTAATTACACTTAAGATTATTAAAACCTATTATACACGTACTTTATTAGTACCGGGTGACCAAGTTCGTTAGCAATTAGTTTTTTTACACTTAAAATGTTACACATCAATACATTTAAAGAGAATTTTTCAATTATTACAAAAACACAACAGCTTACATTTAAAACAATTCTCATAATAATTATAAACACATTTTGCATTAAATATCTAAATATCGATTATATGTTTCAGACTGACTATTCTTCTGTAGTTAGCTTGTCTCCTCCAAAGGCTGTCTCTCGCTCGATGGCTCGGGGTAAGTGATCCTCTAACTTAAACCCAAGTGATCTTAGAGTTGGCTTCTTGATTTTGGTTGGATGTTTCAAACAGTTTGGAGTTTCGAATTCGAACTAATTGAACTAGACTTGAGATTTGTGTTTTTCGTGGTTTTTCAACTGCGCAGTTCATTGGTAAACAACTCTTTTTCAGTTGGAAGCGAATGTAAGGTTTCTAGAAAGAGAGTTGAACATCGCTATATATCCGCGTCAAGTGGGATTGTTGTATTAGCTTTTGCACCTGGGTGGGAGCCGAGTAGAAGCTTTTTAGTCTACCTTGTCTTGCATGTATACAACATAGCACTGCGGTCATTATGAAATAAAAAGGGGTTTCTAGTGAACGAACAAATAATTACATCTCTATATAAACTTAGATTAGCTCTTATTTGAAAATGAACTCTTTACAGACATTCCAACCACGATCGTAATCCCTACGAGTTTTATTTATAGATATAATTAATGATTTGAAACCAATCAAATCTATTTAACATAATATTCATAGCTCAAAATAAATATTATAAAATTGTCCATCAAAATGTATAATGTGAAAGTCAGAAAATGGAACATAGCTGTATTCAATTTGGCTTCACTAGAGGTTTGGAGTAATAGTAATGTAAATGACGTTAAAACTTAATTAATAGTAACCAAAACTGATTTCTCTGTTGGTCTGTTTCACTCAAGGGATACAAATAAAATACTCTAATGTTGTCTACGTTTGATTAATTAGCTCATTTTTTTTATCAATAATTTCGTGATTGAAACATAGAACGCTAAGCGAGAGTTGTATCCAATGGAACAAGTAAAATGTGTATCTAGTGACATCAATTTGACCTGAAAATTTAATAGAGTTATTTCTTTTTACTTATGGCAAACAATAATTTTGTCATTGTCAAATTTGTCAATATTTTAAAAGAAAATTCTCATCCTAAAACAGCTGTTTTCAACAAGGCCACATTTAAAATATTGGTAGTGGGGACTTCCTTCCTTCTTCCTACTTTTTCAAGAAACAAAGATAATATTAATATTCTCCTGCCGGACTCCGCGAGGGAATAACTTCCTTTCAAAATAATTGTTCAAGCGATGTGGTATAATTAATCTCAGCCCTGATCCATTCCTCTAATTTACTAAATATGTGAGTAAAAATAAAAAATGAAACTGTGGGCTTGGTTACTTTAAATATGTCACTATACACCTCTAAATTCATAATTCTTATTTAGTATTCAAAACAAAGTGTTATTGATATACGTTCATAACATAACGTAACCTAGTTTACACAACTTAATCATTTAAATACCTTTGTATGTTTTTAGGACATTTTGTAAACAAAACGTACACATAATTTAAAGTTCGTGGCTGGTGCCTAGTCTAGTTGAATCAAAAGTAGACTCAAATGCATAAAACTGTGGATGCATTAACCTTTTATAAATATAACTTAGCAATCAAGTTTTTCAATCCATTTAATGCCATCCCTTACACGCTACATTTCAAGTCGTCAGTAACATGTTAAGACCCCTCCTTCCTGATTAGTGTAATAATATTGTTAACAATATAAAATATATTGGAATACAAGTGACCTGCCGATAGATTTTACCGCTAGATTTTTCTGGTCAGTATGAAATTATTGAAATGTTAACTCTAAAACGTACAGAATAAGGTGAATTATTATATTGTATTATTCGGGCTCATATAAACACTGAGACATTTCTCTGGTGGACAGAGCGTTAATTTCTGTCACACTCCATCAGTCCCGTTGTATTTTCTGCGCTACATTCGCATTCCGGCTACACAATTCTACAGCGCCGGCCGCGGGGGGAGCGGGGCTTTGACCCAACCAACTGTTTATAGTCATGTTTGTCCCTTATATTTATCCATGCAAAACTCTCTATGGATTTATTCAATAATGCCCTCCTTTCACAGAATATGTTGTTGAATTAAACTCTTACCAAAATATTTATCATAGAAGATAATGATAATCAATTATTTTATGTCAATTTAAATGTAAGATTTGTAAAGTTTTTGTTGCGTTTCTGTATGTTTTTTAATCATTTTACGGTTTAGGTAATTTTTTATCCGCTAATAGTTAATTATATTTTCCTACCGTTTATCTACTTTTTTTTATTCCCCAAGTATATTTCTCCAAGTAAATTGGTTCTTCACCGCTATCTTCCTATGAATATTAAGCCTACTCAATTTAACTCATTTGGTAAGTTCGGGTACGTTATTTTCATGTTAGTTTTATTATTCGTTATATAATGAAATTTATGTAAATAACATGAATGTATGGTCCACATCAAGCCCCTTATTATTGTGGTATTTGGGATGGATGAAAAAAACAACATCATTTTGTTTATTGTAGGAAACTAAAATATAAAATCCTGCATATTTTTTGATAGGATAGGATGTTTTCTTAAGAAATATATTTGCGTAAATGTTTGATTATTCCAGATTCTTTTAATTCCTATCGAGTATTTTCAAACGTCAATCTATAAATTTATTTTCTAACGCATCAATTTATTTTCCTAAGGGTCATAAATGAACCCCTAACAAACATTTTCATTTCCAAACGACAATGCCAATGAAAGGTTGAATTACACAAGTAATTATTGCTCCCGACATGTGATATTACTTTTATTGTATGTACCTTTACGATACCCACATTATTGAAATGCAAAATGAAGTGTTGTCTTCTGTTGAAAAATCCCTGTGACATTGGTGGATGAAAACTCCGGCCACCCATTTGTGATTAAAGTGTTAGTTATGATTAGTCAGTCGACGAAGTAACAACATTACTGTTCAAATACAGTTAAGGTAGTTTGTTATTTGGGGTTTATTCAGTTACCCTATTTCTTAAAAATATAAGCGGTAAAGGAAATATGTCATAGTTACACAAACCTGTTAGCTAATCCATCAGCTACAGATTGTATTAACAGTATTTACTGGAACACCATGCGTTATATCGTGTCCACCAGACCTGCAAAAAGCAATATCAAAGGAAACGGTTACGTTGGTTGATTTAAAAGGAACCAAAAAATCAGGAGTTGGTTAAAATAATCTTTGAGATTAAAACCGTCTGGATGTAATTCTATACAAGCTCAAGCTGTACTACACATTTTTACATTTTGTATGCTATCATATAATGTTAAACCACTAATTCGCGTTTGGTTAAAATTTAAGTCTATAAACCTTTGTTTGTATAATATTGGAAATGATAACAGGGAAACACTTTGTTTCCTTATACAGAGTGTAATCCTTGATTATGGGGATTCTATTAAGTTGATTATGTCACGTTTTACAAAGCAGCACTTTCTATCAACAGCCAATTACAAAAACCCCTTTGAAGACATTCAAAGAAGTCACCCTAGGGGTGTTCCGGAATACAGCATTACGTCGGGCACAACCTCATTGAAGCTTAATCCGATTTTCTCGCAGGACTTCTCAGTGCTTAAGTCCTGGTTAAAGGCCAATCGACAAAGTGGTCCACTTGTTTAAATTTTACACCTACATTTACTATCCTTATCGAACACTTTGGTCACACGGTTTTAGTAATTTTTGCAGATAGTAATTATCTAATATGATACCAATAACCTGTAAAATGTCTTAGGTTCGCTGAGCGTTTGAAAGTGGCAAAGTTTTTGGAAGGTATTTAATTTTACTTTATCCATCGGTCACGTTTTCTCATTAATAATTTAAACAAAAATATGTTTTGGTCCATCAGCATCTCAATAAATTTGAAAATCTCATAGAATTTCATGCATTGCTTAAGATATCAAATGATTTTGCAAACCATTAAGCCTATAGTCAAAACAATGCCTAAACCCGTTTATCATTCTGTTCCCATGCCTTCATTCTATTTTTTACTTGAATAAAAGACATAAGTACATAGATTTCATAATCCTTTTCTTGCCATCCTTTCATAAAACATGTTACGTATATGTTTATTATCATATGTATATTATTACGTTTATGCTGTTGTGACAAATTAAGTTAATAATATAGTAAAATAATTAGGATTGAAATAACATAATTTCCGTCATATTGCCATGCTTCGTCAATTTGTCTTTATTTTAATGGTATCAAGCTATTTTATTTTGTTATAACGGAACTACTAGTTAGTTTTTTAATTACAAAACTATTTGGGAAACATATTATCCAAAATCAACATGTATAATACTGTACCGCTCACAATTACTCGATGGAAAGGTTGCCCAACACACATCCCTCAGGTATACCAACCGTAGCACGCTTGTCTATTGACCAAACAAACACACACAGTGTGTTTGTGTTAGTGACCCTATTATGTACCCCAATATTTATTTACTTATTACTTTATGTTAATTTTCAGAAATAATTCCACACCCCTTCTCTATTTTTATCAAATGTATTCCTTTCAAACTTTATTTTATCAACATTACCATTATGTTTATGTTAAAATGTAAATGTAATGTTTTAAAGTTTGTTGCAGTAAAATGTTAGTAGCCTGGTATAAAATTAATACATTTGCCAAGTTTTATCAAAATTTATTCACGAACTAGCAAACTAAGCTTACAACAGGTTACTTATACTCCATAAGAGAAGTATGGCCAATTCAAAATCAATTTTTTTAGAATTTTCTTCGTAACCAATAACCGTAAAAAACACTTCAATATACTAAATGATTTGTTTTTTAAGCTCTTTAAAATGGTTTAGTGGTGAATTGGGAAATTTTATTTTTTGAGGGAATATATTAGAAAAACCAACTTTGACACCTTAAATAAACCCCATTACATGGTCCGACCATGCTGGTTCCCCAACCTATTCAAGTTTATCCCACCCTACACCTTCAAGCCAAATAATGTAATCAAAATGGGACAAAATACCGTGCCACCTACGGTAATAGATACTTTCCAGTAGGGAAATTCGCTAAAATGTACTAAATAGTCAATGACAGTACCTAAACATATAATGAATACAAAATAATGACATGCGGTAAATTGTATATACATGACTAAGACCCAAGTAATTTTTCTTATATTTCCTAAGAAAGTTATTCAATTGTCTCTTTGTTGATCTTACCGAGAAAAGAAAAATATTTCCAATTGATGAATATGTTGTTTTATGTTTTAAATTGACTTTATGTGTTTTCGCTTTTTTATTTCTCATATAAATAATTCATTACATGTATGTACAAAGTTGTACCGCTCCTAAGAACTGTAGGGGAAAGGTTGCCGGGGGTTTACAAAGGGTCACGGAGGTTCGTTTCGAGAGTCAAGGTACTTGTGTTACTTCCGGGCCCAATTTGTGAGGTACTGTGTTATTTGTGATGACGGTCGGTTTGAGCATTTTTGTATTTTATTCGTATCACGAACAACCTAAAAGTGAAGCCGACACTGTTTATACTTTCATTCGATATTTATATTCCTACTTATTAACGAACAGTGTTTTGTTGCATTCGATATATCTGAATTTTTTAACCACTTAACCTTAGTATAGAATATGTTTGTTAAAGAATCATTCACTGGTGGAGGGGGGGGGGTGGGGTATCAAAGACCTTCTATTATATTGGTATCAGAAAAATCTATGGGCTATTTACTAATACAAACGTAAACTTTATTAAAAAAAAACTTGGAATTCGATTTTTTTACTCAATGTTTTTTATCAATTTTCAAAAATTTTACTTCAGTGAAGGTGAAAATTTGCCAGTCCATGCCATTGTCGTATTTAAATTCCTCCTTGAGACAAGGGTCAATTAATAATAATCTCACTAATAATTATTGGCATATCTCAGTGAGTTATCGCATACACTCTAGGTTTTCGATAATATTTTAAGTGCTATATGCTTATCTGTAAAGTATTCTCTCTTGCTAATGTGTTGCATGATTTGCCTTGTCCACAATTTCATAAAAATGTAAGAAAGTAAAGAAAATATAGAGGGTAAATAAAAATAAAAATGGTAGGAAAATGTTCGGTTGGTTGACTTTCTACTGAGAATGATATCTTTGAAATATAAAAGTTGGATTTTGGATTTCAGATTATATTATTGAGTTTTCTACTTGAACTGAAGACGGTGTTTATAACCCTTTTTCTTCTTCTCACTTAGCCCGTTCACACAAGGTGAATTATTACAGTTAAAGTTGGATAGTTCCAATGAACTTTAGTGAACTGGGATTCACACCCGACTAATTAGAAATGGTGGCCCTAGAGATACCAGTTTTTCCCGTAACAGTGTTCTGATTATTTGAAACTTATAATACACATGTAAAAGTACAGTGCTGTTTTCACATGTAATCAAAAGATGTATTTGAAACTTAACATAAAAAAGTAGGAAGATGTTGACGTATTATGGAGTACCAATGGTTATAATACTTCTAACCGTTAAAATCCTAATTGATGAATGTCGAACATTTTGATTCGAACTTTGAGTTTGATAATTCATCGATGTTTTAAGTGGTTGGAGTTATTATTGACATAATTAAAAGTATTATTATCTACGTCATGCAAAGAACGAATTCGGAATCGTTCTTACGCTTAACAGCTGAGTTACATCCAGACTAGTGAGTCATTCTCAAAAACCAAATCCGAAATATGTTTGTCGGTAAACATTCACTGGCTTATAACATATTTTTTTATTGATTCGATATAAATATTTTATTATATGAACTATTTATACCCATTGCTCCCAGGCTACCGGTTTCGACTCTTAATCGGAGTCTTCATCCCAACGCTAAATCTTTTATATACTGTACATGTAAATATTTTATTAAATGAGTTTAATATTTATATTATATTAAATTTTATTAATATTTTAAATGAGTTTTTTCTTGTGTAAACTAGAGCATGGTGTACATTTTATGTAAATTGATTAAATCGAATCTTAACAATTAAAAAATTCGTAAAGTACACTCGTTTAAAAAATACAATAAGAACACTAATCATGGAAATAAAAAACAACCATGTACAATAAGCATTGATTAAAAACAGTGCATTATCATAGTGCATAGTAAATATAATGGATCAATAATTTTAAATCCTTACTATGTGGATAGATTTGTTGTTGGTTATAATCAATATTTCAGAATGCAAATTGTTTTTAATATTTACAACAATTTGCGAACTTTGAAGTAACGCACAAAACACAAAGCACAAAACAAATTCAAATCATTGTTTCGTACATTTTAGCTTAAATTTTAAAAGTTTGGCCCTTCTTACAATCTTTTTCTTTAACTTGCCAAGATACGTTACAAATACGCTGGTCCAATCTACATATACCTGGCTGTACAATTATGAGGTGTGAACATTTCGATATTTTCCCTCGTTGAAATTGCCATCATACAAATTACAACGGTTGGCACAGCTCGGCGCTCGGCGCTCGGCGCTCACCGCTCAGATCGTATTGCTAAACCTCTAACAAGTGATTTACGTTTCGACTGGGGGAGTTATTTTTAGCCCTCCTCTAGGCAGTAGGCAGGTGTGGCCAGCCAACCACGTTGTTCCGTATTGCACTTAACATTGATTATTTCATCGAATACAACGGTTCATTCAAATCCTGCTGCTGCTAAACAGTAAGTGCTTGGTTACGGACATTATTAAAAACAGTGTCGTCTTATTAAGTAATTAATTTTCTTACGAATTTTGAAGGGAGGAGTATAATGAAGAAGAGAAAAATTCTCTCACTTGACATATTTTTATATGTTTACTAGGTCAATGAATTTACATCTTAAATTAGACTACAAACCATTGTGTTATAGACATTACCACACAGACAAAGTTATTGGTGATTGGTGAGATTAGTACCCGCGACTCTGGGACAGAATTCCTCTACCCTAACCCTTACACTAGTCGCAGCCTTAATGAAAAAGGTAACATAATTTCGTACTTAAATAAATAACTTATGTAGAAATAAAAGTCCTTATACTGTGTCAAATATAACCATAAACTACGTACAATACTATAAATCGATTTTTGTACTATTTGGGAAGACTTAACATCATTGTATTCCAAACATTTTACACTAATAAAACAATCATATAACCTTTTGTATGTAGATTGTATGAATAAAAAGTACCATAATACAATACTGTATGATGCTTCCTAAAGAGCCTTATACATTTCAAAGTTGTTTTCGTCAAAATTCTCTTAGTAAACATATTTAATGTTCAGAAATTACTGTACAAGAAACAAAAGATGCATTTTTACATATTTTTGCTTGAAAGTTGCTTACTAAAGTCGTATTCCAATACAATAATAAACGTCCAATTGTAAATGTATCAACCATAGAGTAGGTACTGGCATTATTAAAAATAACAGCGATTAAATTAAATTATACCAAATCTTATTCCATTACTTTGTTTATAAGTACATTACATTACTCTCAGTTCATACATAAGTAAACTGAAAGTTTTTAGTCCTAAACTTGTAAATCCAAACAAAAAACCTGTATTTGGACAGATTACAGTCCCAGTAAGTCATGTTTGATACAAATCATAAATATAGAACAATTCAATTCACAGTTGTACTCCATAGTTTCCTGTATTGCAAATAGAATATTCCGGACGGACAAATAAGCACAATCCGGACATTACCTGTTAAATCCGGACAGTATTGTGAGTCTGGTGGCTGGTGCTTGGTGCTTGCTGGCCACGTTTCTTTTTCAGCGTGGATCATATTTAATCCACATTATACAACACAAAAAACACATTACAAACACACACACACACAACACACATTACAAAAGAATATGGAGCGATCGACATAGAACTTGAAAGGTACAGCAAATTTTCCCTTGGACTCATTCATGGCAAACTCATCCAAATGTTTTTCCTTAAATTGTTCTCCACCTTGATTATACTCTATTCACTAAAATCCCTTGTTTATCACATTGGGATGTAAATATTGATGTAGTTTAATGAAATGCATTGTATTAATAACTTCTTAATTCCATTTTACGTGTTGTCGCATTTACAGGAATGTAATACAATAAAATGTGTCCACCAAAACTATTCTACAAGTGTAAATATATGGTATAGTATTGCAAGACTTATTTTACTTCATTAAACTCCTTCAATTCATAAGACAATTACGTGTACATAATGCATAGATTTTGTGGAAAACTTAAAAAATATTATAAATTTTGTAGATCATTATTTATTGATTTTATCTGTAACACAAAATACAAATTATACAGCGCTGGTTGTTTATTTTAAATAATAAGACATTATTCTAATTTAGTTTTATTTTCTTAAGAAACATAAACTTGTTTTAGCGAATTTCCCTATAGGGAAGTAGCTATTACCGTAGGTGGCACGGTAAGACCTAGACCCGGGACCGATTTACTTTTTTCATTTTGATGTCCCCAGAGGCAAAAAACATCATTAGTTAAAATTTTATATATATATATAACTATAGTATAGTATATATACTATGAATGCCTTTACATCTATACTTAGTATAGTATAGGAGCAATATAAAGTAAGTTGTATATAAAATCTTTAACTCTCTTCCTCAAAATATTAAGTTGTTAGATGATAAGAAATTTAAAACATGTTTAAAAAGTTTATTGTTAGATATTTGTATATATGATGTGAATGAGTTTGTAGAATATTTGTCTCAACCCAATCTATATTTCAACTTATAGGTCTAGTCAATAGAATGTTAAATAGAAGTCTTGGACGTATACTAGGCCTAATGTTAATTAATGTTAATTATTATTATACTGTATTCTTCCCGGACGATGCCATGCATGTAACATGTTTTAAAGGCAATAAAGTTTGTCATTTGTCATTTGTCATTTATATATATATATATATATATATATATATATATATATATATAGACATATATATATACGTCCGTGAACGCGATAACTTGAGTAATTTTTGTCCGATTTTGATGAAATTTGGTTCAAAGGTGTAAAGCGGGATAAACTTGAATGAGTTCGTGAACCAGCACGATCGGACTATGGGAACGGGGCTTTACGGGGGGTAAAAATTGGGTTTTCTCACTTTTGACCCTCAAAACACAAAATTTCCCGATTTCTCTTTAGACCTTTTTAAAGAGCTTAAAAAAACAAATAATTTAGTATGTAAAAGTATTTTTGTTCAATTGTTAGTAACGGAGAAAATTTAAAAAAAATGTAAATTTAAAATTCCCATGTTATTCTTATGGAGAATATTGTCAAATGTTGTAGTTTGCTTGTTTATGGATATATTTTGATCAAACTTGGCAAATTTATTTATTTTGTACTAAGCTATCAATATTTTACTCAAAAACACACTTTATTAGTTTCCATGTAGCAGCAAACCTAAGTACTCGTTAAACCTAATGCTATTAAAATATATTTAACTGAAAATCAATTCAGACAAATGGAAATTCACTTAGTCGGCAGGTTTGCTGCGGCGGGGGTATTTACTTTTATTTTAAGTATGCTAAAATATTACAAAATAATTATAAATAATCAGCTGCAGTATTTCTCTAAATGGTTAATTGTTAAGGCCTTCACGAAAGCAGCCGCCAGGATTATTGTATAAAATAAAGTCAGCTGGATACAATAATCATTTTAGTTTGAATTTTAATTACACTCTAGAGCCGCATTTAAAGTACTCAAAGAAAAACTTCTTTTGTTTGGATTGAAACTGTTCAAGTTCTGCAGCTGAATAATCAGTAGTTAAGCTGCGTGAAGTAAATTTCTGGAGAGAAGTTATTTTTCTTATTACATATCAATTAAAGTTGAGGCGTTTTGTTGAAGGAAACATCTGAATTTGTATCAACTTTCAGTCGCCTCTTCGTTTGTAGAAGCAATATTTTTAGTTAATGTATAGAAAATCGTATTTTAAAATGTAAGCAACTAATACTCCAATGACGGGAATCTAAAAATTGAAATTATTGCAAGTATTTGTGAGATCTGTTTTTTTTTTGCAATGACCTGTTTGCGTTAATGCTCGCGATTATTTTTGTTAAGCTGATATCATACTGCACATTTATAGTATCTAATATTTGTATAGAGGGCTGTTTTGGATTTACTTAGCAGCTGAAGTAGCTGGTAGATCACAGGTGTGATAGTTCATCCACAAACAGTGGAAGTTCATTCACCGCTTCTGGGTGCGGATCCAATCATCTTCTAAACTATCTTGATAAAACAACACTGTCAAGTACATAAAAAATACAATCAATTGAATCCTATCTGACAAAAGTTGTAAATGGAAGACATAGAGAGATCAAAGTACATACATTTTGCATTTAAAAATCAAAATAAACAGTTTCATTTAGGTAAATTTCAATAAAATAAATATCTTTAAGACTTTTGCTACGGTCGTGAATTACTCAGTCGGTCAATTTACTCTCGTTTCGGCCTTTCACTAAATTAACTTATTACAAGCAGCTTTTACATACAAAGGAAAAAGATTAGGTGGAGATCGTCGCCAAATTTGTAAAGAAGGCCCAGAGAGATGAAAAGCGTTTTCGTGAATCCGAATCAAAACAAATACAAAAATGGTGCAGTTTTAGAGGCTACGGACGCAAACATCTCTTACGTACCCTGAATCGACCAGTAAATGCATACACAGTAAATAATCTGAAATCTTAATTAACGATTACATGAAAGCCATCAAAGACAGAAAATAATAGAAGACGAGGGGAGATTAAAATAACCAATACACTTTAGAATTCAAAATCAAACGAAACCGTTTCGTTTACGTAAATTGAAAATAAAATAAATATAAAAGTTGAGAGAGCTTAGGGGTGGGAGTGGATGGGGTATCCGTTGCGTGGCTCTGGACGTATAATTCTGGTCATATCTACGGTGACTGGGCAGACCAACTGAAGCGTTAGAATGGGAAAATGGGACCGTCGCACTGTGTCACCAAATGTGGCGAAATATAGAAAACATTGTTTGCATGTATATGGGTCCTTTAACCCCAGGTTTGCATTTCGTACGCCACAAATGCTGGTCTTGTTGTCGTGTTTGGAAACATTAACATGGTAAAGATATCAGGAACGCATTGTATGACACGTTTAATGGATGAGCTGAGATGCATATTAAACTTGAAATGTTTAATGAGGAAAATATTAGTAAATTATCAAATTCGTGGCTATATTTTGTTTACCTAAGGATGACTAAACATATATATTTTTGACGTTATATTTAAAACAACTATTCATAAGATTCAGTCCCTAATACGAGTAACATTTGGTATTATAATTTACCTTTGTAAACAGTAGATAATATTTACTGTAAATTATATCTCTCTGAGTTGTATTATCATATCATTCGGTAGCACGACGCAATGCGATCTGTTCCAATCTGTAGCAGTGACGTTGTGGGTTCCGATCCTGGTGTCCACCACTAAATATTATTGGCTCCACTCTTAGATATTATTGGCTCCAAAAATAGAATTTACCAAAATATTTATTATATAATCGTCACTAATTATCAATGATATTAATCTTAATACGATTGTGTCATATTAAATGATTGAAACCCACCATTAATTCGATTTACGTGCTATGTGGGAGATTTAACTATATTTTATAATGGTATAATGTTTAGTAATAATCAATCATAGGTGGAACTCTGTCAAACTCGTGCTAATATTGAGCTATGCGTGTCAACAGGAGCGAAATCCAACTTAGCTTTACCTAACCACTCGCCCCACTGTGCCAATGAGATAAGACGCCTACTTCCTAATCTATAGTTACTGTCATTACACTAAAAGCTA
Organism: Macrosteles quadrilineatus; assembly: GCF_028750875.1. Taxonomy (NCBI): domain Eukaryota; kingdom Metazoa; phylum Arthropoda; class Insecta; order Hemiptera; family Cicadellidae; genus Macrosteles; species Macrosteles quadrilineatus. The sequence goes on from NW_026542819.1 coordinate 152,457, forward strand.
AAAATGCCACTCGAATGACATGTCTGCTTCGCTAGGCGATTAGATAATTTTACTTCTGTAGGAGTACATTAAATTCCAAACATTTGCTCAGTCAAGTATAATTTAATTAAAGAATATTGATTTCGGAGAAATCAGTTTTACCTCAGACGCACGGAGTTCTGATTTAATATTTCAGAAGCCGAAAGTCTGCATCCTTCGAGGGAAGGTAATTAAAAAAGTCCTTCGCAATTTGGCCAATACTTTCTGATTCATATTTTTTCAGTTACGAAATTGGACGCTACGAAACTGACAAATCGTTTAATATTCAGGTGCCTGTTTCATATTTAACTACAAACTAATGTTCCTAGTAAATTAGCTGATCGCCCAATGCTACCTTGTATTATGCAACTTGCCACATTTGTATTGTTATAAAATTAACGCATACAAAAATTAAATGATCATTAACTTAAATCTTATTTTACACATTTGTTCCTCATACTGAACTGGAGATTAATATCAAAAACCAACCTATTCATTGGCCTAATTTGTAAATACTGTAATATTTCAAATTGTTTTGAGACATATTGTAAAAAGTCCAGGAAGAGATTAGCACGACGACCGCTCTCATAGTAAGCTTAAAACAATAGAAATGAGCATTTGTCGAAAACCCGTAACATTCAATACGATTTGCTGTGAGATTTTTAGTATTAGTATTATAATTGTTACCGTATAAATGTGTTACAAAACTAATGATTTCGGACAAAAGAATCACTGTGTATGACTAATATAATAATTAGATAAGCAGGGACAGTAACATCTGCTATTGATAAACACTACTGATATTTTCCACATGGAAATCCACCACAGCTATTGTTTGATGTTGGAGAAGAATAGATTATCTTTGACCCCGGGAGTAAACAGTTATGGCCAAGAAAGGTCTAATTATGGCCTCCTACACTCATATCTGAGACATAACACAATCTGGTAGGAACAGCAGTTGCAAAGACATAACTTGGTATAAACAGGGGTTGCTGAAAATAACGGTGAATTGACAGACCGATAAACAAACTGTAAACTGTCACTTGAGGACAGTAGAGTCAATAGTCGATAGTCAATAGTCGATAGTCGATAGTCGATAGTCTATAGTCTATAGTCGATAGTGTTAATATATATACAGTCGCTAGTGTTATTATATACAGGGTGATTGGTACTCAGTGTGACAAACATTTTTTGGTGTAAGTACAAAGTAAATGAAGTGTGATGATGCATATCAAATGTTCCAAGTCTAAAAATTAGCTTCCCAAAAAGTTATTTTATGTTTTTAAAAAATAACCATGCTTTTAAACTTAATACAGCGATTTCCTCAATTACCTGTATATGGATTTGAGTAGATAATGTTATTTTCGTGTTCTACATTAAATTTTGAACAAGAATAATAGATAATGACGGAGGATCAGTTGTAAAAACTCCATTGTAAATAGATTCAAGGATAAAAATTAAGATGTTTGATAAACATTTAAAAAACAATGGTCTATTGCATTTTTCACACCCTGTATACAAGAAAGTGTCGGAATATGTTAAAAAACTGCGCCATTTTATAAGCTTTCCAACCATATGCTACACTATTGAGGTTTATGCCTGATTATGTACGCTTTAGGTGGTTTGAACCCTACAAAGCAAGTGTCTTTAACATTTAAAACATAGAAAGTCGGCATGTATTAAGCAAAAGTTGTATTTTTGTTTCAGCTTGAACAGTAAAAATGTAAAAAGTTACCTGTTTTCTGGCATTCAAACCACTAAAACAAACAAAAAATATTTAAACCTCAATAGTGTATCATATGGTTGGAAAGCTTATAAAATGGCGCAGTTTTTAACATATTCCGACACTTTCTTGTATACAGGATGTGAAAAATGCAATAGACCATTGTTTTTTTTATTTTTATCAAACATCTTAATTTTTATCTTTGAATCTATTTACGATGGAGTTTTTACAACTGATCCTCTGTCATTTTGTATTATTCTTGTTCAAAATTTAATGTAGAACACGAAAATGATATTATCTACTCAAATCCATAATTGAGAAATCGCTGTATTAAGTTTAAAAGCATGGTTGTTTTTGAAAAACATAAATAATTTTTTGGGAAGCTAATTTTTAGACTTGGAACATTTGATATGCATCATCACACTTCATTTACTTTGTACTTACACCAAAAATGTTTTGTCACACTAAGTACCAATCACCCTGTATATTTGTCGATATCGATTGGCCGTTTGTCCACCAAAACATATATATTATCATGTACGCATCGATGGTATTCTTTTCTTACAATTCAAAGTAAGACTGTTTGAGATATATTTTACGCTGGGATAAAATACAAAACACTGATGTATAGGCTTAAATTTAGTAATATATGTAGTTGTATATGTTATATATGAGTTATCGTTCTCCTTCACTTTAACTTTTACCAATCCTTGAGGTCTGGTATACGGTCGAATTATTAATCCAGTCAATTTTGTGGAGAATTGTGTCCGTTTTTGAGTACTTTTGGCTTGAAGGTGTAGGACATAGACTTGAATTAGTTTGCGAACCAGCAAGATCGGGCCATTAAAACATGGTATTAAAGAGTTTTTATATTTCCAAAATAGAATGGTTTGCCCTTCAAACTAAAAAAAACTCGATTTTCATGACCAATATTGCATAGAACTTAAAAAAATTTTATATTGAAGCGTTGTTGTACAATTGAGATACGGAGAAAATAAAGAAAACTGTACATTTTAAATTCACATGTTATTCTTATGGAGAAAAAACAACCTGTTGTAGTTTGCTTATTTATGGAGATATTCAGATACAATTTTACATATTTATTCATTTCATTGTAAACTATTA